>NW_028277246.1:600000-897314 GCF_059751315.1 Micrasema longulum | reverse complement strand
GAGGGAGTGATAGTCTCTCCGCTGTCTAATTTTGAGCCACTTTAGTTGCTTACGATAATCAGAAATGCGGTCATATTTCCAAAGACCAAAAATGTACCTTATGCATGTATTCTGAAGTCGTTCAAGTTAATCGAGTTGCTCATAGCTTAAATCAGTCATGGAAACATTTAAGGCTTTTAACCTGAATAAAATACCCGGTATACGGCTTAACCTTAAATTTATTTTTAAAACTACAGATATATGAAATTTAAAATGACTTGCCAGTTTGTAGAGCGTTAAAAACTTTACAAAACTGCATCATTAAGTCAAACCCGCATATTTTCGAGTTTTTTGCCAGTATATCCACGATATTATCCTTAAGCGCTTACTCTCAAAACTCGGAAGTTTGGTATTTTAAATGTTAGTATTGTGCTAGGATTCGTACTGGCATTATAAATACGGTGATTTTTAAAATTAAATAAAATAGTAATGTGTTGTGTTGTGTTGTATTGTGTTTTCACGGATGGCTTACCCAAGACAGACAGCCTTGGCTTTCCAGAAATGTATCTTTGAATATAAGTTGCAAGACAGCCATTGTTGTAGAATCAGTCATAAGCGAAATTTTCATGGGCGAAATCATAAGAGGGAAATCTGTTGTATTTATGTGATATTTACTAATTCAAAACTGAAAAACAAATTGCTAAATGTATATTGCTTTCAATAAATGCTAAACCTTATATGATATGAGTGATATTCCATCTCTGTTGCAATCAATTTCTTTTCATGTTCCCAACCGTGTCACCAGAAGTCGAAATCTGCTATTTATCAAATCATCTAAAAGCAACTTTTGTTTTTATGCCCCAATGTCCAGAATGTGTAGATAAGTCAATTCGTCTTACATCTTGGAATACAGAAATATCACATATGAAATGGATTCAGAATAATTAATGGTATTTTAAAAATCAATATTGATATTGTAGAGAAATGTTTTCATACATAAATGTAAAAAAGAAATTGGATAAAAAAATCGTTGCTAGAAAAACGCGATATGTTTGGTCTTGGTTGTTGTAACGTCAAGATTCGTGATAATGTTCTAAACAAATTTCGATGGCCAGGAACAAATAAACATGAATCGTGACGTATTAGGGGCGTGGCCAATGGAAAGACGGTTTTTGCGGAAATTCAAAATTACCAATTTTAAAATATTTTTTTAAAAGCTTCATGTTTCTATATTCTTTGGGATAGATCTTCCGGCTTTTCGTAGATCTCTTCGCCGCTAAAACATTAAGGGATGAAGATGGATTGGCCTGGTTTAGCTCGAAGCCTTATATGTTGATCGAGTTGATGGATATATTGTATACCATTGTTTTATTGCCCTTGTTTCTCTTTGCTACACAGTTTTATGTTATTTTTGTTCAGTTTCTTGTACATTTATTTCTTCATATAACTGTTGGTATTGCCGTTTATATAATAAAGAGGCGGCCTCCGTGGTGTAGTGGTCAAGACGCTTGACTCACGGACGGGAGGTTACGGGTTCGATTCCCGGTGAGAACACAAAAATTAAAAATGTGATTTTTCTCAAGTCCGGGTGCTCTGTGATGTAATTCACCACTGTAATTAGGCCTCCTGGCCTGTTGTGGTGCAAAAAAAAAAAAAAAGGATTGTAAAAAAATGTAAAAAAAATAAAAAATACTGTACCTCGTTATCTGATCAGCGTGTTTGCCTACCATAAAAGAAGTCTCGGGTTCGATTCCCGGGATAGTTGATACGAAATAACATTTTAAAAACATGTTTGTACACTATAATGTATCAATTTACTATCTTCAAATTGTAATACCTAAATAATACTATGTTGATTTCAATTGTTTGCCGTTTATTGACTTATATCTGTATTCTAAAATAGTATTTTTCTAACTTCTTCTAATTTTAAGATTATTTTATCATAACCTATACGAAACAATGAACTCCTGTTCTCCACTGCAATACATGTATGCATTATTATGTATACCCATATATTTTTAACTAAATTGTAATGATGATTATTAATATTTTTTTTTTCTTAATCTTTTTAATTTATTTGTATTTTTTGCTCCTTTTTGGTGTTAAATGTATTTCTTTCCATTTTTATACTAGTATGTAAAGATAATATTTTTAATATTTTTCTTTTTCTTCTAAAAACCATAAATATATTTTGCTACTTCTGTGTAAAATACATTTCTGTCTTTATTTGTATATATGTATGTATGTAAAAGCCTAAAATGCGTTTAAATAAATATAAATAAAATAATATTCTATACAATATATTGAGTTTGTCCAAATTTTTGTAGACAAGGACTGGATTGAACTCCCTGGGGAGCTGTTAACATTGAAATATTACAATAGAGATGAAGAATATTTTAAATAAGGTAATATAGAAGTCTAGGCATCTACAGGGCTTATGACCTGTCTTTGGCTGGTTACACAGTGTGTAAAGTGGCCTCTTAAACCAGCCAATGACAGGTCAGACCTGTAGATGACAAGTCAGACCTGTAGATGACAGGTCAGACCTGTAGATGACAGGTCAGACTTGTAGATGACAGATCAGACCGGTCAGCCCTTTAGATGCCTAGACTTCTATATTACCTTCTCTAAAATGTTCTTCATCTCTTTTGTAATATGTTAATATTTCATAGTCGGATGGTGTACTTATGCGGTGCACAATGGTCCATTAGGTGTGAACGAGTAATAATGAATGAGTGAGTAAGTGCTTAAAAAACCTCTTTTTAAGATTAATATATTACAACTGAGATTTAGAACATTTTAAAGAAGAGAATATGATAGTATAGGAATTTTAAGTGACCACTTAAGACACTGAGTAATATCCTTGTTTTGCACATGTTTGAACATACTTGCCTGGTATGAAGGTGAAATAATTATGTCAGGTGAATCTTCCCCGCATAAATTTAAAAAATCCCAAAACCCTTTAAATGCTTTATTGCGCACTTGCCAGAGATCCACTGGAATATGTATCTACAATATGGAATCCGCAATATAAAATAAATGAGAGTACTACTTGCAAACCCGGCAAAATCTAAAAAAAGTGAGGTATTAATTGAAACGTATTCAGAGTACAATTTTTTACAACCATTATAACATTGCCAGTTAAAATACGGCTTTATTTGTAAGAACTGGACTTGAAGTTAAGTATTGTATCAGTTTTTTGCAGTAAACATCGATTTTTTGCCAATGAACTGTATTTATTTACGAGGAAAACAAAAAACAAACCGACACGAGCGTTGACTTAGAGATTACACACGCGTTGACTTATGACTGCGATAACTTAAGCATGTTCATTATTGTTCATTGTGATCGCACAAATGCTTAGCATGTTTTTAAGTACGTCGATAGTTATTTGTGATTGAGCTACTGGGGTGCTATTTAGAATCTTCCCCGGAGGTAGAGAGTGATTCATTTGTGGTTTTTCACGACTACACTTTGCTTCATATATGGCCACATCGTCAGCCACAAATTACGTCAAATAAACAGTTTCATAATTGACATTTCATAGTTTGACTTTAGAAAACGAAAAAAAAACGAATTCGGTTTGGTCAATTCAAACTAATTAAGTGTTTTGGGTAATGCTTAAAGTCGCATTAATATTCTAAATTGAAATCATCATGTCTGGTGTCACGTGTTTGTATTTGTTTATTATTTTCGTCAGTGTGGCCATATATGAAGAAAAGATTTCTTCTCCATCCCCGCGAGGAAATTTAAAATAGCACCCCTGTTTTCCTATGAGTCCAAGGTTTAAGTTGGTAAGTGAGAAAATTAACTTAAAAAATATTTTTAAAGTAATAAAAAATGTATATACAGATAAAGAAATACTTTAAAAAGCATGAATTTAAAAATAGCTTATTCCTCAATTGTACAATCTTCATTACAATCTGGTATTAGTGAATGGAGGTGGTGCACATGCCAATATATTAATACCACTTGAAATAGTGCAAAGATTAATTATCCAAGTAACTTTTAAGAAACCCTTAACATTCAATACACAAAACCGATATAAATTATTTAAAGGTTCATACAGTAGATACTACTTACAGAGTAAATTATATTATACAAATTTACAAAGTAGAAAAAATTAACGAACTTGTGATGAATAAGTCACTAAAATATCAAAATAATATCAACATTCCTCAATTCCACATACGTCAGGGTCAAAATAGTTTTGTTTTAAAATGGATAAAAAATTATAATCATCCCCCCAATGAACTAACAACTATGAGAAGCAATTTATTTATTTGGAAAAACAACAGAAAATATTTAAACAATGGGGTATTTTCACAAGTCGGGAATAACATTGAAAATATAATACATATTTAGAGCAGATTTTTACGATTTTAATAATATAACTATCAATGTATTAAAAACAAGTTTTCATTCATAACATTTGGGTTTAAAAATAAGCACATACAAAACGGCCCGCAGTTGGCATCACGTTATTTTGACGTCACGCGTTATGACTTCCGACTGCGCTTCTAGTGAACATTGCTTACAAGTTTGGCGCCAAAACGTCATACGTGCCGTTTGCCCTACAGGGCGTGAAACGTCTCGTTTCCAGATAATTAAAAATATGCATATTTTAAACCTTTCCAGAAAATTTATTCGACGGCGCACGAAACAAATATTAATACCGTTATAATCATTATTTTTAACTTATTAAAAAACGAAAATAATAAAAACACATAAAAAGACCCAATTCATATAATAATATAATGTATGAGCCCAATTTTAGTTTTTCACGAACATTTTATAATTTTTGTAGACATACTAATAAACAGATCAAAAATATGTATGAGTATATAAAAATATTGAAAAAAGATCATACGAAAGAGTTTAATTAAATAATAATGATTTCGTTCCAAAAACGTTAGGAGGGATGAAAAGAATAATAAAATATTAGGATAAAATAGGAAAAGGGAGGGATTCTGTTACGGAGATTACCCTTAAAGTAATGTATTACTAAATAAATTCAAAGTAAATTTAAAGAAGTTTTTTGAACCGTCGTAAAAAAAGTATTCTATTTTAATTAGTATTAATTTATTACTTTTTCCTTTTTATTTGGTATATATATATTTTCTCATGTATTACTATATAACTATAACGGTGTAAGTCACTCTCCAAGCATAGGACCTAGTCTCTTTTTTGGAAAGTTAAAGTAATAACAGTAACTGAATATTTAAAAGTAGATTGTAATAGAAGAAAAAACATTTATCATTTAATAAAATTATTAATCAATAAAATTAAAAAAAATGAAATGAATATCGAGTACCAAAAATTAAACTCGATAATTATTTCCAAGGGATAGGGCAATTTGAAATTTAGGTGCACACTTAAATAATTTTATACGTTAGCTAAGCTTTATTAAAAAAAAAAACGATTTACGTAAGTTGCAAATCTGATAAAACCAGCTAAAGGTTATTTGTAATATTATGAAAATCTTCAAGTAATAGTACCAAATTCGTTATTTTATATTAAAACAATAAGAACTAATTGCTATTAGAACAATTGTGAGAGTTTTTAAATCTATTTTGATCTATTGTTCTCGAATAATTGTTCATATAACAACTCTTATCATTTACGTTTAGATTTTTATTTGATTTATAGTTCATTCTGGTGTAAAAATAAAGATTTAATAAAAAAAATATGGATGCTTAAACATAGGCAGGCAGAATAGTGAATAAAGTGGTAAAAAAGAGTAAAGCGAACAGGTCTATTATATTATTACATTTTATATTTATTTTTTCGGAAATTTACAGCTATAATGTAATTAAATTAATCAACAACAAAAAAAACATTAAAAAAATTAGTACGAGACAGTGGACCATTAATTTACCTTTGTATCATTGAATGCAATGTAGAATTTTTATAAGCAATTGTATAATAAAAAACAACTGTTTAAAAACAAACCTGTTTAATATTTAGTTTATTATAGTGAATAACCACTAAGTTAGTGATTCAAATATATTTAATACTAGCGGACCCGACAGACGTTGTCCTGCCCAAACGTTGGCTTGCCTGGTATTTATTACCTTGGAAAAATACTTTTTATTGATAAGTAAGTACCTAGGTACTTGTTTATGGTTGAATTTCGAAACATAAAATAAATATTTTTTTCAAATATGGCATTCTTTTTGCAAATTTCAAACTCCGGTCTTCTCACCAACGGAGGGGTGTACGAATACGATCTTTAATAATGTGTTGAATTTAATATTATTTAAGTATTACTAAAAATCCAGTAAAAAAAAATAAATGGGTAGAAATAATAAGAAAATTAAGGAAAGAATCTGATTGAGATCCACAAAAAAAAATACTGTTTGTAAACATTCAAAAACAAACTTTTTTATACGTTAAGAGGTTGCATACGAATATTTAATAATAAACGTTCAAACATGGGCAGAATGGTGAATGTTACACAGTGTGTAAAGTGGCCACTTAAACCAGCCAATGACAGGTCATAAGCCCTGTAAATGCCTAGACTTCCATATTCCCTTCTCAAAAATTTTTCCCTCTCTGTTGAAATGAATTTAAATACTTTATTTGTACTATTTATCTCAGAAAACTCACCAAAATACAGATGGTATAATGTTTGACCCAAAATCAATGAAGAGGAAAGCGTTTAACTTACAATGCTTCATAGTTTTGTACAATAATACTCCGATTCAATAGTTTGTTCGTAGAGTTTCCGGTTGTATCGTGTTTTCCCTATTTCCTCACCTTGAATTCAGTGGCCTAAGAAACATCCGGCGGTCACAATGATCATTCATTTTTGTTGACTGGCAAGTCCAATAGAATACTAAACATTTCGATGCCCATGTAAACCCACGCGATGGCGTTACTCTCCAAGATGTCGCCCATCTGTTGATGCATTGTCCCTTTTTAAGTTTACAGGGAATGCAATTGAAGGCGCAAAGAAGAAGTCTAAATGAGGATTTACACGATGTTCATGTTGTAATTAATCGCAAGGACTTGTCAAGAGAGGTAGCATTATTCATGATATATATAGTAACGGCAATAAAAGGTATCAATGATAGCGGGACACCAAATTCTGAACACTTTTCAAGTGGGTCGGAAGGTCTGTTGACGAATGACAACAGTCCGCCTTCTCCTGACGAGTTTTCTGTGGTCTAAAACAGTCCACAGCTGACACATCCCATCCTCATCTTACATCTTTTTAACATATAAACTTTATAAAGCGTTTCATTGAATTAAATTTAATAGAATATTGTGTTTTGAAGTAAACAAATAAATTTATAATATAAGAAATTCATCCTGTTCAGCCGGATGAATCTCACCCACATCATAAAGGTTTCAGCTCTTTTACTTCACAAAAGTCAACAAATGGAAGAGTTGATGAAATGACGATGTTCAAACATGGGCAGAATGGTGGATGTTACACAGTGTGTAAAGTGGCCTAATATATAATCCATGTAAATGCCTAGACTTCAATATTCTCTTCTCAAAAATGTTTTCCCTTTCTGTTGAAATAAATTTAAATATGTATAACTCCCTAGGGAGGAAATCCAGCCAGTCTGCAAGCATTTAGACATACTCAAACATTGTTTAATTAACTACCCGGTAAAAGAAGAAGTATAAAAAATGGAAAAAAAAATTCAGGCGTCGCCTAGTAGGTGATTTGGTTCAGCCGGATGGATCTCACCCACGTTATAAAGGTTTCAGCTCTTTTACTTTACAAAAATCAACAGGTAGAAGAGTTGAGGAAATGTAGATGTTCAAACATGGGCAGAATGGTGAATGTTACATAGTGTGTAATGTGACCACTTAAAATAGCCAATATCAGGTTATAAGCCCTGTAAATGCCTAGACTTCCATATTCCCTTCTCAAAAATGTTTTCCCTATCTGTTGAAATAAATTTAAATAAGAAACTAAACACTGATTTGAGTCGACGGAACAAACCAGCACAATATCTTCATCACTATTAAACATATTTAAATAGACTGATATTTAAATCTTCACCATGTCCCTTTATGTACACGCTTGCATGGTGTGTTATTAATAGATGAATCATTTTACAATTGCATTTATATTTTTAGAAATTTTAATATAAATTTCTTTATAATACTTCAATCATCTATTAAAATTGAAAAGAACAACAACCTATTTTAATATTTGTAACGGACGGTTAAAAATATAAATGAAATATGCAATAATATAGTTAGGGCCCCCGGTATCTGTAGGCTAAATGTTGGACCCACAATAAAGGATGAATATTCCACTTTCGGGTCTGACTTTAGCGATACCGGGGTACTATAGAGCAGAAATTTGTGTTACATGCCCTAAAAAGGGCCTGAATCTAGACGTTTGACCCGTTATTGCCCTAACATGCATTTGTATAAACGAGACTAAGGACTGCCTTAAAAAAGCCATTTTGTAATTGATGTGGCGCGTGCGGCGGCTCCCAGCGAAGTGACCGGGCCGAGCGCCGGCACCTCCCTATATGCACTTTGGGGGAGGCGCGCCGGCCGGGTATAGTGGGAGCGGTATTTCCCCCCCCACTCCCGTATTGGCCTAACGCCGGTTCGGACGCAGGTAGCGGGAGCCCGCAACACGCCCTATATAATGTGTACATTTAAAATAGTAAATATTGAGTTCGCCTCGAGACATCACGTTAGTCTGATCGTTTCATTTCGTCACCCCGGTAAGTAACTTGAATTATATAACTATATAAGGACATTCAATCCATCTAATCTACATTCGTTTGAAAATGCTCTAACAAGGCGAAATAATTGTCACGAATTTTTATTTTTTTTATTAAAATAAAGTATTCAGTAGGCTCAAATAAGTGTTTGATTTCTTGTATTATATGTTTGAATATGGAGTTTAACAAAATAAATACCAAATCAATCAATAAACAAATAAATAACTATCCCTTTGAAGTAAATAAAAACCTTGTACATTATAAGCAAGGTTAAAAATATTGCAACTCCCATATAAAAAAAATGAACTGAAATCATCATTATCATAATGGTGCATAGGGCACAGCATTGATACAACATTATTAGTGCCAATCGATTATGGCTTATATCAGCCTGTTGATTGGCTGAAAAAAAAAGATCTTTACTAAATTGATTGTTATTTTTTATCATACGAAAATATTTTATTAAAAATGTTTTTTTTTTAAAGTATTCTTTATGAATTTATTCATATTATTTTGGTAAGCAACTCAAAACTGATTTTAATAAAATAAAGGTATTTTACAAAACATAATAAATATGTTAATGAAATTTAAAAAAACACAAAATTAATCCTTAAATCTAGTTTTCAAAGTCAAGTTTTCTAAACAAATTATTGTCTCTTGCGCATTATAAAGTAGAAAAAAAATATTGAAGATTAAAAATTTGCTGTTTCGATACAGTTTAATCCATTACTAAATACAGAATTGGTACATCTTTTTAAAATGAGTAAAATTTTTGATAGATAGAATTGAGTTATTGGTGTGTCGAATCACCGTCTAATTGCGACGATTATTGTAAAATCTAATTGTAATCTGACCGATATATAAGATAATTACTACAATTAACATTATACATTCAACTAGAGTCTTGTTACAAAATAAATTATTATAAGCAGAAATTACATTATAATCTGTATATACGCAACCTGACGTTTGATGGATATACCACGTTATTTCCTTAATCAACGCATCTGTTTCGGCATATCGCATCCACAGAAGTACACTGTCATAAGTCTGAATTTGGCTATTTTGAGTTTTCACATCTTCATCTCATCCCGTTTTTTAAAAAATAAAAGTGTTTCTGAATGTTTATTTCCTCTGTCTTCTTTTCCACATCCGCTTCTAAGTGGAGCATCAGTTGCCTCCAGGAGACCCTATTGTCAGCCAGCATTTTCGCCTCCTCTCTCGTCAATCCAGCGCCCCTTAGTTTCGCCGAATAAAGTCGAAAGATGGTTTACCTCTTCGTTCTCATTCTCAAGGCACTCTCTCAATACCCATACACAATTCCTCTTTCTTCTCTAACTTATATAGTGTCCATGCGGCTCGACTGTGGAATCATCTCCCATCCACCATCAAAGATGTTACTACATTATCTCTGTTTAAATCACGTCTGAAGAAACATCTTCTTTCTCTTCCTTAATCTCTCCTCCTTTCCTTTTTCCTCTTTCCGCTTTTTTCCTTTTCCCCATTGAGTAATAGTTTTGATTTAAGGTAATTTATAAACAAATACGTTTTTTTTTTTTTTTTTAATCAATATTCCTACAGAGATGAGGTAGAATTTTTTTTTTTTTTTTTTCAAATTCAGGATTATCGATATTCGAGCGTTTACAGGGCTCTTCCGAGTTAAATTAAGTACTAGTAATCGCCTGCAGATGATTCTGCAATTTATTCATACTTATATTTTGAAGATATATACAAGAATCAAAATGTTACCTGTGTCGATATTCGCTAATAAGCGGAATGGGGAATGTTGTAAAAACGTAAAGTGGCCACTCAACCCAGCCAATGACAGGTCATAAGCCCTGTAAACGCTCGAATATCGATAATCCTGAATTTGAAAAAAAAAAAAAAAAATTCTACCTCATCTCTGTAGGAATATTGATTAAAAAAATATATATACCTACTCCCCCTCGGGAGAAATCCAGATTTGTGTATGTACAAAAATACACATACCAAAAAATACGTTTATTTCTATTTTTATATATTTTTAACTTTTTAATCTTTTTTTTTTCTATTGAATATGTTCTGTAACTTGAATTATAAAAATAAAACTTTTATTTTATTGGTTGGTTGGAAAAAATTGCCATTCGGCAATAAGCCCGCCAATGTACAAATAACATTATGTACAAAAAGTTAAATAAAAAAAGAAAGATCGTCATCGACGGCCTTTCAGGACGACGTGAGACTGCAGGTTTAAAGAAAAGGCAATTTGGGTTTAGGTTTTCCTGGGGCATGCACAGGACGTGTCCAAGCCAGGTCCACCACCGACCGCATCCTCAAGACGCTTGTTATAAAAGGCTTCTGCGTCCATTATCAGACTTCAATATTAGATATAAAATCGAACCACCTTAGACCTAATATTCTTTTCTAGCGTTTCCTCTCAAAACTCGTAAATTTGGTGTTTTGAGCTTTGGTGAGGTGCCAAGATTCGCACCCATATAGGAGAATTGGCATTACAAGAGTTGAAAAATCGACATTTCGTGTTGACCGAGTAAAGACTAGAGTTTCAGACGACACGCATCATGGTTGCTCTAGCAATTTCTAGGCGAGTTGCGAGCTCTTTGTGCATGCTTCCATCCACAGTTATGTGTCTCCCAAGTATTTAAAGCTGTAAACTGTCTCAATCAAATGATTCCTTTAAAATATCTTATTTTTGAGTTGGATGTTTATTTGGACATAGTTGCAATTGCGCGGCCATCGCGGCTATCGCAGCATGAAGGAAAATCAGCTAAGGTTAAATCTGCAACAGAATTTCAGAGCGCGTTATATCGAATCGTTTCTTCAGTCATACTTTAATCTTATAAGGTCAATGCTCTCATTTGGATATCGGTGTAGTTGGACATTTAAGAGCGAGGTCTTCGGGTACTCGAATCATGTTTGATCGATTTTTTTTTTTAGTCTGTGTCCGGGCGGTATATTCGTAAATACCCGACTCGTTATCCGTTCCGAATGTTTCGTAATCCACCCGAAGGGGCTTTGTAAATAGCAAATGACGCGTCGGATGGAGGTACTGGATGCGGTAATAACCGAAACATCCCAAACAAACAAACCATCACAAATGAACGCCGTGTCTTTGCAAACATATTCAATTTAATTCAATTAATTTATTTTAAATATAACATATACATTACAAACATATATTCAATACGTACATATTATAAAAAATTAAAAAATACATGAAAAAGACTCATGTCAAAGTAGTAGGAGAATCCTGCTCCGGAAAACCCCTTCGGATACGTGGAACAGATCAACATCCAGAGCGATGTTGTTCAGCATAGCGGTAGCCCTTCCAACAGGCATAATTATAGGCAGGTTAGTCCTGTATATTAGAATATGAAACAATCTATGCTACCGATGTCTTAATAGGTAATTATCAGCAACATACAAACCAATGCTCATCATAATCTCAAGATTATTGACCATACCACGCAAAAATCGATTATAATGTGTAATCAAATTCCTTTTAGTCTCTAAACTGTTTTAGCCAAGCATACCCTGGAGAAACTCGGTCGGGTAAAGCCAAAGATAATACCCGCGCTCTCTCATGTAGAGATATCTCAAAAACTTTTTTTTGTTTTTTTCTATCATAAGACAGTACTTCAGTTCATGTGGCCCCCAAATCATCGAGCCACTCTCGAGTCTACTTCGCACCAAGCAGTTGTAAAGAGTTCTCAGTACGCGGGTATTTTCGAAAACCCTGGCAGTACGCAGAACAAATTCTAACATCTTCAATGCATTACCATTGATTGTCTCTATGTGTTCATGAAATGTCAGAGTGCTCACAAATCTAACGCCCAGATCCTTAACATTCGATGTTCGTATCAGATTCTGGTCATTCATTTTGTAGCAAAAAAAAGAGTTTTTTGGGCCCTAGTGAAGGACGTGACCGAACATTTGGAAACATTAAACCTATGTTTGTTTTGCCTTCCACATTCAGATACAATAATAATGTATCCCAAACTCTATGAGGCCAAGGGCCCAGTGTTGAGTCGGGATACAAAATAATGGAGAGTGGAAGCACGTACATAATTAAATAATAGCAAAAATAAATATTCAATATTATTACATAAACATACATACATTTTAAAGGGCACCTGGACAAAACGCTTAATCTATGCAATATCTCGCAGCAGTCTCCTGCTAAAAGTTTGATTAATTTCTTCAAGAATTTGTATTTAAGATTTTAGACTATTTCAAATCGTCATCATTCCCTTTCCACACCTAATGGTGCACAGGGCACTGCATTGGTACACCAACCGCAGCGAATCTTGACCATTTTTGTTACATGAAAGTTAGGTGCTCAGTCTTACGCTTCAGATACCAGTCTAGGGACTGTGAAATATTCTAGTGTAAAAACACCCTTTTAAATAATATTTCATATCAAGCGTGTCGGGAATCCAACCCGAGACCTCTTGCATGGTAAGCAAACGCGCTGACCATTACACCACGAGGCCGACTATTATATTTAAAATAGGGTGGCCTCATTGTATCCATTTATTCGTATATTTTTTTAAATACGTGTGTACGCATTGGCCTTTGTATAACAATATGGAGCGTTATAAAATAAAGTAAATAGTAAAAATTGAATATTAATTTATTACATTTCAATTTATCTAACCTTGCTTGCGGTTTCTTTCTAAAAAGTTTGTTGCCTTTGTAATGCACATTCTGGTTACAATAGAATGTTCTCTCAATAGTGGAAATCAGAACAGAATCCACAAAAACCACTTTTTCATACACAACGCGAATTTCAGAACTACAATATAACAATTGAACTTAGTTATGCAGAAAGCAGCCCGTCTACAATTTAAAACAAATGAATATTTTCGTTTAATTATTAATATACACGGCACGCAGTGCCTTTTAACATACAAAAATACATTTAAAAAATAATATAAAAACTTCGATATAATATTATTTAACATTATAATTAGAAATCAAACACTGATTTGAGTCTACTGAACACTTTATTTTATTTTTACAAATATAAACATATAAAAATAAAAATATATTTTTAATATATATTTTGATAAAAAATTCTTAAAAATATAAATATTGTTTAATAATAATTTATATAAATTTCCTCATAACATTTCAATCATGTTTTAAAATTAAAATGAACAGCAACCTATTAATAATATTATTGATATTTTTCGACAGCAATTATCTAAATTTACAAAACCATAAAGCTTCATTAATTATCTCACAATACATATTTGTATGTCAATAAATACTTACTTTGTTATATTTTCCTCGAAATTCAAATATAAATACCTGAATTCCTCATTACCTATTAAACACTTGGCCTCACCCTTAACCATTGGTTTTTCCCTCAATTATGGTTAATGTACATGCTATAGTTCATAAGATTATTTTTATTATCTACTTAAGTACCTTGAATTTATAACTATATAAGGACTTTCAATCCAAAAAATCTTCACATTCGTTTGAAAATGCCCTAATAAGGCGAAACAATTGTCACGAAGTTTTTATTTTTATATGATTACATATGTAAAAATAAAATAAAGTGTTCAGTAGACTCAAATCAGTGTTTGATTTCTAATTATAAGTTTAAATATGGAGTTCTACAAAATAAACACCAAATCAATCAATAAATCAATATATTATTTAAACACATAACAACTTCATATTATTACATATAATATTATTTAACATTTAACATATAGCAAGAAAAGCGATTTACTTATTAATGTTGATAAATCAAAAGTGATGGTTTTTGAAAGGGATGAAAATATAACTAAAAGTGAGATCAGTGTGAACGGAGATATTCTGAATCAGGTAGAAGAATTTGTGTATCTGGGAAGTATGTTTACTAGGGACGGAAAGGCCGAGAAAGATATTGAAAGGAGGGTGAGTGCCGGGAACAGGGTGAACGGTGCACTGAAATCTACTTTGGCAAACAAATGTTTATCGCAGGAGGCTAAACTAGCAGTTCACAACGGAGTTCTAGTGCCAACTCTATATGGGAGCGAAGTATGGAATTTGAAAAATGATGATGAAAGTAGGTTGAATGCTGTCGAAATGCGATCCCTCAAGCGAATGTGTGGTAAAACGATGTATGATAGGTGCAAAAATGTCGAGATCCGTGAAGTATGTACGTAAGTCTGAGACATTCATTATTGACAAAATCAAGAAAGGGGTGCTGCGTTGGTTTGGACATGTGCAGCGAATGGACAGCGAAAGAACGGCTAAAAGGATCTACGATGCAAATGCTGATGGATGCAGAAAACGAGGAAGACCGAGAAATACATGTCACGATCAAGTCCATCAAATACTTGAAGATGGATATGTCAAAAGTAGGAATAATCGGCGTGCGTGCATGTGCATGAGAAGATGTATGAATGTAGAGGAAGCGAGGTCTGTATACCAAGATAGAGTGTTATGGCGTTATATCCTCTCTGCCTATTCCTAAGGCGTGATGGTTTGTTTGTTTGTTTGTACATAACAACTATCACATGCACTCGCCTATCCCTAGGCTCCATAGATATGGCAATCAGTATGAGGACAAGGCTGGTATAATTGGTTCTGGACTTGATAGTTATAAAACGAGTCTTATTTCTTTTTTTCTTTCGTAATATAATTCTTAAACTTTTCTTTATATTTAATTTAATAATGTTTTTCTTTTTTGCTTTTTCACATTTATGTATTTATTTCTTCAATATTTTTGGTTGCTTATGTGTATTAACTATTGTTATAGTTCTTCTTGAGGTGCCTTGTCAGATCCCCTGACGTTGGCGATCACTACAGCGAAAGCATCTCGGTCCTGCGCTACTCCGCAGCCAGGACAACTGCTTATTGTATGTATTCGCCATAGTGATTCCTGGGAAAAGATGACCAGAGTGGTTTCCCGTTGCCTTTTCTGGTGGATTTTTCTGTCGAGGTTAGCTTCCCTTAGCTGGTTGGTTCTGGTTTGCAGGCGCCAGAAACTCGCCTTTCATCCTCTTATGTTATAGTTGTTATAGTTATGCAATTTTATCATGTTTCGTTTTGTATTTTTTTCCATATTTATGTTCAATATTTGTTAAAGGCGATTTATGCCGTTTATGTACAAAATAATAAAAAAAAATATATATATATTTATATTATTATTTAAAGCATTAACTTTGTGGTCAAACTGTTCCCAAAATGTTGTTGAATATTTGTATATTCGTATAACCACTTACCCCTTAGCCACTCACCCCCTCCCTCCATCCGCTCTACCTTTTTTCAACTATTTCTTAAACAATATTTTCATAATTTAATCAGTGCACGTGCTTATTAAAATGCATGTCGTGTTGGTTTTATATTTTTTAGGAACAACTATGGTAAAGGTGTTTAGTGGGTTTTGCATGTTGGTTTGCATGTTGGTTTAATTGGTATGCTGACGAAGAGACAGGTACGTCTCGAAACCGGTAGACATTGAAAAGTCGGTAAGTGGTTATTTACAAATATTTAATAATATTTAGTACTTCAATATAATGTGAAAAACATAAAAATCAAATATAAAAGTGTTGTGTTACATAAATACTCCAACACAGCAGTTGCGTATAAATAAAATACTTAGGTATATATTTTTTAAAATTAAATAATGTGTGAATGTAAAATATTAAAATAAAAAGAAAATGTCGTGGGTATTCTGCGAAAAAGCACAATTTCACAAAAAAGTCAAAAATTTTCTGTTTTGACACAATGATGAGGTTATACTGTTGAAAAAATACTCCACAATCTGCAAAAATGCACTAAGTCTTATTTACACTACAAGTTGAGATATTTTCTATAGTAAGTCAATATAACATAAATCCGTTCAGAGAAAAAGCATCAAGGGACAAAGGACAAGGGACGCCGTACTGGTTAGCCATCTTTTACAATATTTCGGATGTATTCAGCGGAGCTTATGGAGCAGGATTGACGTATTTATTTTATTAACATAAACGGCAAATCTGCCCTTTACAAACATTTATAATATTAACAAATTTGGCTTTATATATATATATATATTTTTAAAACATGAATTTTCTTATACCCAAGATTTACAAAAAAAAAAATTAACCTAAAAATTATACATCATATTCAGTAGAAAGTTTAAATAATAAAAGATATTACAGTAAAACAACAAGAAAACCATCAGTACTGTTTCACACAACAAGGCAAAGTGAACAAAAAACGGTATATATAAATATGTATGTATAAATGTATTATGAAATGCACGAATAAATAAATATAATTACCATTCACCATCTTCGAAAAAGTTCAAAAAGTGTGTTCTATAGGAACAATACCCTACACTAAATATATCAGATACGTGGGAATAACTATTGCCGAGTTCATGAAGTCTATTTAATACGGCATTACAAGTATACACTGTCCGTGAATTGTTGCTACATAACAGTGACAGCTGTCTAGTCATTCTTCCAGGCACCCTGAAGTTGATGAGAGATAATAGTTCAGGGCAATCCCATATTGAATTTACAATTTTGATTAAATTTAAAAGGTCTATAGTTTTTCTTCTATCGTTAAGTTTAAACTAATTTAATGTTTTTATTTTAAAAAGGTGAGATTGTTGGTCGGCGACATGATATCCTGGAAATGTCTAGTTAGTGATGTCTACATGCTTCACTCGGGGGCAAACGTGGCAATTATTATTTTCTTTCTTTTCTCTTTTTACTAATTAATTATTATTTTACCTAATGTAATAGGTACTGTGCATTAGATAAAATGCTTAAACAACTTTTTTAATTAGAGAAAAAAAAAATCTCACAAAGTGACTATAGCAGGTACAATGTGACTTCAATGTGAATTCCTTTCTGTGGTATTATGTATCAGCGAAAATGAACTTAATCATGTCAATCTACTATTATTCAGATAAAAATGTTCTGAAAGTTCAAATATTATTTATTACACTTTTTAATAAAATGTAGCTATTAGATCAATTTAACATTTTTTCAAGCTGGCTTAGTAATGTTAAGTATAAAAAAAGTTTATTCGTTACAAACTTTGAACTTCAATTATCTCAGAAGTAGTAATTTTGACTTAGCGCTTTTTCGCAGAATACCCACGATATATTAGTGTTATCGGGTACCGTAAGGTTAATTCTATGTTCCACTAAAAACAGCTAGACCGCTTTCATACAAAAAAGTTTCGCTTTTTTATGGCTAGCTGCTTTCTGCATAACTAAGTTCAATTGTTCCTATGAAAGAGTTTTATTGGTCAATTCATCATAAAATGCTCGTTTTATAATCTGCCTACTATTGTTTATACAGTGATTTGTGGTATTTAAATATTAAAATAAGTAAATCGAGGCTAGACTGGTAGTGCACAATGGAGTTTCGGTCTCAATCCTTCGATTATCCAGTTCATTAGTCAGACATTTTTAAATTACAAACTAGGAGAATAAATAAAAATAACTGTTTTTAACCACTTATTTTTTTATTTTTTCTACCGACCGGTTTCAAAGCTACAAAAGCTTCTTTATCAAGGTATTCTGAACTAATAAATTCTACCCTATTTTATTTTAACATTTTACAACAGAGATGAAGAACATTTTAGAGAAGGTAATATAGAAGTCTAGGCTTAGGACCTGTCAATGGCTGGTTTAAGTGGCCATTTTACACACTGTTTAACATTCACCATTCTGCTCATATTTGATCATCTATATTTCTTCAATTCTTTTATCTTTCAGAATGGTAAATGTTAAACAGTGTGGCCACTTAAACCAGCCATTGACAGGTCATACGCCCTGTAGATGCCTAGACATCTATATTACCTTCTCTTAAATGTTCTTCATCTCTGTTGTAATATTTTAATATAAAAAGCTCCCCAGGGAGTTGAATCCAGACCTTGTCTACAACAATTTAGATCAACTCAAAATATTGTTGACTATTTTATTTTATCTACGTTTCTCTGAATATTACATGTAGGGCTAATCAATTTATATTTATTTTCATTTATTTATATAAATACGCCCAATTGGCATTTTAAGGATATATTTATACATATAAAATTATTATAAAGGAAAGTAGAAAGACAAAATGGTATATAGTCTCAGAATAATAACGTGTGAATCTATAGAGAAGCCCTATCCCTATGTTTCATAGAACGCAAACGATGTTGGTTAGCAACAAATTGGTGGCCATTTTGTTTTGTTTGTCAACATAAAAATAACGGTTCGATCGGATGCTTTTGTCACTGTGCTTGGCTTTATTTGTACTTGTTATCAAAGAAATAAAGACTGGTATGTTTGTTGGCAGACCTAAGAATTCTCGGCATAGGGGAATGAAAACCATAGTTAGTTTGATGGTTATTGGTATGAAAGAGTAAGTTTTGTCTGAGGTTTCTAGTTGAGATATTTAATTTGAATAAACTCAGTAGTTCAGGCGCATTAAAGAGTGAGTTGAGAATTTTAAATAGGACTAGAAGGTCGAATTTATTTCGATGGTCTTGAAGAGAAGATATATGTTCCGGACGCGTAAAATCGAATAAATTAAAATAATACATTAATTAGAAAGGATCCCCGGTAAATGTATAGAACTGATGGCTGGGCTCTCAATAAAGATAAAATGGTCACTTTCGAGCCTGGCCTCAGTATTACCGGGGAAAAATAGCTAGGTTAAAATGAAAAAAATGTACAAAAATATATTATGTAAATGTCATGTTGCGCGCGTCGCGGCTGCCGACGAAATGGCCCGTACGGGCATTGAGCGCCCGTATTTACGCCACCTGCGGCCGGCGGCATGTAGCGAGTGGCGGGGAAAGATTACCCCCACCACTCCGAGGCAGCCGGCGCGGGTGGGATGGCCGACTCACGGAGCCCGACGCGCACCGCTTTATAAGGCGGTCAATGGGAGATATTAAATCAGTTGAGTTCCTAACTCTGAACAGTTCACACGTGTTTTATTCCGTTCTCCGTCCTGTTCGCCTTCCTGCACTTCGCTCTTCGCTCCGCTCTGCCTGCTGACTGCCTTCGCCTCTCTGCACCACTTGGACCGGGTGGAAAGTCCTTTTCAGGGCTATTGAGGTTGACTTGCGGTCGGCGCAGCTGTGCTCCTACCTTCCGACTTTGTCTTTGGCTCTGTCTGGGAGGGCGGCTTCCCACTTACGCCGGGAAGCTTGACTGCGGCAGACGCGGGTGACGAACCGGCGAAACTTTCATCGTGGTAACGCGTACGTTACATTTGGTCCTTCGGAGCTAAGGATCGTCGCCAGTGGTCTCCAGTCTACAACACACCTACAGCATGCCGGTCAACAGATCGCCTGTGTCGACGCGTTCGGGAACGCGTCGAGACGCCGGCACGGAGCACGAAGAGGAGCTTCAGGAGCCCCAACCGGGGTCTGTACGAGCACATCAGGAGGAGCCCCAGCCAGGGCCTTCACACGACTGCCAGGAGGAGCCTCATCAAGGACTTCTGGAGGAACAAAAGGACTCGGACGAGGGATCCGCACCCTCGGAGCGGTCCATCTCATCGGCGACATTTCGCCGACAGATGGAGGAACGCGAGGCGCATCACGAGAGGCAGGTGAGCAGCCTCAACGAGATCATCGCCGCGCTGAAGGCCGCCAACGCGAGAGAGGACGCCAGACGAGACATGGCAACCCCCCTCACGCCCACCATCGAGAGGGACCTCACATCGCACGGGACGTCGGAACCGGCTCACAAGCCGCTGCCGCTGACGTCAGACGCGTCTAGGACCGACGCAGCCCTCAGTACGAGGGAGGCTGCCGCCGCACGCCACGCCGCACGCTACGCCGCTGATCCGGAGGATACCGGAGCGGCGTACATCCAGCAGCCGAGCCACTACGACAGCAGCCGGGCGAGAGACGGGGCCGCTTGGAAGCGCCCTGTCACCGACGCGGAAGCAGCCTTCAGCACAAGGGAGGCCGCCGCCGCACGCCACACCACACGCTACGCCGCTGATCCGGAGGACACCGGAGCGGCGTACATCCATCCACCGAGCCACTACGACAGCGGCCGGGTGAGAGACGGGGCCGCATGGAAGCGCCCTGTCGCCGACACGGAAGCAGCCTTCAGAGCAAGGGAGGCCGCCACCGCACGCTACGCCGCTGATCCGGAGGACACCGGAGCGGCGTACACACTTCCGCCGAGCCACTACGACAGCGGCCGGGTGAGAGACGGGGTGCCACGGAGGCACCCGGTCGCAGAGGCGGACTCCAGGACGAAGGAGGCCGCCAACACACGCTACGCCGCTGATCCGGAGGACACCGGAGCGGCGTACACATTTCCGCCGAGCCACTACGACAGCGGCCGGGTGAGAGACGGGGTGCCACGGAGGCACCCGGTCGCAGAGACGGACTCCAGGATGAAGGAGCCCGCCAACACACGCTACGCCGCTGAGCCGGCCTACGCCGGAGCGACAAACGCACATTTACAAGGCCGCTACAATGAGCGGCATCGGGACAATGAGGCGCCACCCGCACACAGCCGAAGGGAGGACGCCGACGTACGCTACGCCGCCGGGCCAGGCGAGCCCGTAGCGGCACGTACTATACCACTGGGGGGCTACGAGTTTCGTGACCCGGTGAGCGCGTGGGTACAAGAGGGGCTACCCACGGAATACATGCCGCCGGGTGCCACCGGCGAGCCTGTGACAAAATACAGACAGCCGCCGGAGTGGCACACGTTCATGGCGAGGCAAACCGGCGCTAGGGATCTACCGCAATTCTCCGGCGACCCGCTAGAATGGCGAATATTTAAGGCGCAATTTGATCAATCGACACAGATGTGCTCCCTTACAAACGCGGAGAACATTCTCCGTCTGCAACGAGCCCTCACAGGACGGGCCAAGGCCACAGTGTCGTCTTTGCTGGTAGATCCCCGAAATGTGCCGGACATTGTGAAGATGTTAGAGGCCGCCTTTGGACACCCGGAGATCGTCGTGGACAGAGTACTGGAGCGGATAAGAAAACTCCCTAAACTGGCCGACAACGCATCCCTGGAGGCCCTGACGGACTACGCGGTCGCGATAAGAAACGTCGTATCGACCGTAGAGGGCCTCGATGGAAGCCACCTCTCCTCCCCGAAGCTTCTGTCCGAGATGACTCAGAAGCTGCCACGAGTCGAGAGGATGATGTGGATTATGTCACGAGCGGATACCGTGAGAAAAGCTACCCCCAGGGATCTGGCACTGTGGCTAGCGAGACTGACCGGTGCAATACCGAATGCGGGTTGCATCGGGATCAGCACGGAACCCGCCCGAGTGGAGAAAAGGCGTACCCAAGAAAGGCACGTGTTTCTCACTCAGGACAAAAAATGCCTGTTCTGCGACATGAGTGGACACGCATTCGGACAATGCCGGAAGTTTCTCCGGAAAACGGTAGAGGAGAGGTGGACAATTGTGCGTGCCAAGTTCGTGTGCTACGGATGCCTAGAACCGGGACACAAAACGACCACCTGTGAAGCGGCGAAGTGCGACGAGTGCCACGGGCGGCATCATCGGTCACTACACCGCGAGAGAGTGGACAGTACGCCGAACGAGCAAGTCTTATTGACAAGGCGAACGGAAGTCCCAGTGACCTTCAAGGTAGTGCCAGTAACCTTGAAGGGCCCGCGTGGGTCAATGGAGATCCACGCACTACTAGACGAGGGTTCATCGGTAACTCTCCTCGAGGAGGATGTCGCCCGTGCAGTGGGCGCCACCGGGGCCTGCGAGGAGTTGAGACTCATCGGTGCCAGTGGGAACACGGACACGCTACAGTCACAGCGTGTATCCGTAATCCTCGTTAAAGGAAACAAAGAATTTGGTGTCCAGGCACAGACGGTGCGGGTCATGGATCTGCCGCACCGCAACCGAAAGAGCACCAAGACACACGGGCCAGGCATCAAGCCGAAGATGTTAATCGGTCTTGATTACGCCACCCTAATGGTATCTACAGGCCCGCCAGTCCTACAAGAGGACGGGCGGCTAACCATCGAGACGGCCCTAGGAGCCGTCACCTACGGCGGGGCTGTGCACCCCGCCTTTGAATTACCCCCAGACGGCCAGGGTGAAAGGGACTTAGCGGAACTGGTAAAGAAGAGCTTCGCCGTTGACTCGCTAGGTGTAACCACCCTGGAACGTTGCCGCGCCGCAGATGTGCGAGCGGCGGAGCTCATGAGCAGCTCAACCACACAACTACCATCCGGACGATGGGAGACCGGTTTACTGTGGGCGAAAGACGGAGATTCTTTGCCCTGCAACCGGCAAGCAGCCATGAAGCGGCTGCACTCCCTGGAAAATAAACTACGGAAGGATCCGATACTGGCGATCGCATATCGCGCCAAGATGGCGGACTACATTGAAAAGGGATACGCCGTCAAACTAAGCCGCGAGGAGGTAGACGCCCACCATTCGCGCAAATGGTACCTGCCCCACTTCGCGGTGACAAACCCCAACAAGCCTGGCAAGATAAGGGTCGTGTTCGACGCCGCCGCCCAGTTCCAGAGGACGGCGTTGAACGACCATCTACTGACGGGACCTGACCTGCTTTCATCCCTCCTCGGAAACGTGATCCGCTTCAGAGAGGGACGAGTAGCCATCGCGGCCGACATACGGGAGATGTTCCTGCGGATAAGAATCCGGGAAGCCGACCAGCAATCGCAGCGGTTCCTATGGCGGACGCAGGACGGGCAGGAGCCCGACACGTTTGTCTTCGCGTCCATGATGTTTGGAGCGAAGTGCTCACCCAGCAGCGCGCAATTCGTGCGAAACACAGTCGCACGAGCACACGCGAAAGAATTTCCCGCCGCAGCAGAGGCGATCGAGCACAATATGTACATGGATGACTACCTAGACGCCACAGACAGCGAAGAAACAGCTGCAAGCCTGGTACGCGATGTTACCCTCGTACTCGGCAATGGCGGGTTCCGGCTCACCGGGTGGGCTTCAAACAAACCAGATGTCCTGGAAGAAGTAAAGGCCGACGACCGGGCCAATACAGCAGTCACCATAGGGGAAGAAGTAATGACGGAGCGGGTCCTCGGGATCGTATGGGATCCCAAGAGCGACCTATTTATATTTCGGCACGGAGCCGAAAGTGCAGCCATCCCGGAGCGACCCACCAAGCGCGGCATGTTGAGCGCCGCCATGAGTATCTTCGACCCAGTAGGCTTCATTGCGTGCCTCACGATACGGGCGAAGATATTGCTGCAAGCCATCTGGAGGACAAACACAGGTTGGGACCAACCGCTGCAACCGGACCACGCCGAAAAGTGGTTGGAATGGCGCGACCTGCTGGCAGCGAACGGCTGTACAATACCGAGATGCTCGCTGCAAGGGCAGAAAGAACCCGTGACACTGCACGTGTTCTGCGACGCGTCAGAGCAGGCATGCTGCACAGTGGCATACTTTGTGGGGGCCGATACCACAAGTTTCGCAATGGCGAAGTGCAAGGTGGCCCCCCTAAAGCCTCTGTCAGTGCCTAGACTAGAACTCCAGGCAGCGCTACTAGCGGCAAGGATGGCCGCCACCATAAAAAAAGAGAGTCGAGCTCTCATCACCCAAACCGTGTTCTGGACGGACTCGAGCACGGTCCTGTGTTGGCTGCGAACCGACCCACTGCGGTACAGCACGTTCGTCGCAAACAGGCTGGGCGAGATTGACGAGCTCACAGACGTACGGGACTGGAAATGGGTCCCCACCAAGGACAACCCAGCCGACATAGGGACCCGCGACAAGGGCCCACCCGACCTTGCGAGGTCGGGACTATGGTTCGGAGGCCCCGGCTTCCTGAGAAAAGGGGAAGCCGACTGGCCGAAAGAGAAGAAGTTACTACAACAACCGGACGAGAAGACGCTGGAGCGGAAACAACCCCGCCACTTCGTGGGCCACATCAGACGGACGGAGGCCCTACCCCAGGTGCAGCGCTTCTCGTCGTGGACCCGACTCGTCAGGGCGACGGCATGGGTGCTGCGATTCATCGCACGATGCCGCCGCCACGAGTCCCTGCCGTCCCCAGGGGGGACCTTTGAACTTCACGCCTCAGAAACACGGGCCGCAGAAATCATGCTGCTGAAGCGGTCCCAGGAGACGGCTTTCGGAGAAGAGCTGGAGCTCCTGAGACGAAAGGCGCCTATCCCGCCGCACAGCCGCCTCCATGCAGCGGCACCCTTCTTAGACGAAGAGGGAGTCATCCGGATGGGAACGCGCATCCAAGCGGCACAGAGCTTCGCAGAGGACTGCAGCGCGCCGCCTATCATGGACGGGACCTGCCCATACACCCGGCTGCTGATCACGCACAGCCACCGGGAAGGGTGGCCACCCGGGAGTCGAGAGGACGATCGCCGACCTGAGAGCCAGCTACCTCATCCTGCGACTCCGCGGGGCTGTGAGGAAGATAACACGATGGTGCCCGCTGTGTAAAATGCTGCGCAGCCGGCCCCAACCCCCGCTGATGGGGCAACTGCCTGAGGCCCGACTGGCCTTCAGGACGCCGCCGTTCACGCACTGCGGGCTTGACTTCTTCGGACCGATGATGATCACCAACGGCCGAAGAAAAGAAAAGCGCTATGGGGCACTGTTCACCTGCCTCACCACACGCGCGATCCACCTGGAGCTAGCGTCGTCCCTCGAAAGCGACTCCGCCATAATGGCCATAAGAAGGATGGCCGCCCGCAGAGGCTGCCCACACACGTTATACTCGGACAACGCTACCAACTTCAGGGGAGCGGACAAAGAGCTGAAACAGGCCGTAGACGAGCTCCTGGCGGACCCCAGAATGCTCGCCGAACTTACAGTTCGCAAAATTGAGTGGAAATTCATTCCGCCCTCATCACCTCATATGGGGGGAGCGTGGGAAAGACTCGTGAGATCTGTAAAACGAGCCCTCCACGCAACCCTCAACGAGCAGGCTCCAAGAGAGGAGACCCTCAAAACCATATTGGCTGAAGCAGAGTACACCGTGAACAATCACCCGCTCACGCATGTGTCAACCAAGCCCAACGACGAAGCACCGCTGACCCCGAACCACTTCTTGCTCGGGTCAGCCAACACACAGCCAACTCTGGCATATTATAACAAAAGGGAAGAAGGGGCCTGCCTTCATAAGCAATGGAGGATCGCCCAGAAAATGGCCGACATGTTTTGGCGCCGATGGCTGAGGGAGTATCTTCCCACCTTGGCGCACAGGAAGAAATGGCGCGAGCCCGCGCCTCCAATACAGGTCGGGGACCTCGCGCTCATCATGGACCCAAATCTGCCGCGGAATTCTTGGCCTCGCGGCAGAGTCACCCGTGCAGAACCAGCAGCTGACGGACAAGTACGAGTCGTCGAGGTGCGGACCACCAACGGCACCTACACCAGACCAGCGGTGAAGATCGCCGTACTAATGAAGGAAGAGGAACAACGCGCCCAGCAGGAAAATAGTACAGACTAGCTGCACGGGGGGAGTGTTCCGGACGCGTAAAATCGAATAAATTAAAATAATACATTAATTAGAAAGGATCCCCGGTAAATGTATAGAACTGATGGCTGGGCTCTCAATAAAGATAAAATGGTCACTTTCGAGCCTGGCCTCAGTATTACCGGGGAAAAATAGCTAGGTTAAAATGAAAAAAATGTACAAAAATATATTATGTAAATGTCATGTTGCGCGCGTCGCGGCTGCCGACGAAATGGCCCGTACGGGCATTGAGCGCCCGTATTTACGCCACCTGCGGCCGGCGGCATGTAGCGAGTGGCGGGGAAAGATTACCCCCACCACTCCGAGGCAGCCGGCGCGGGTGGGATGGCCGACTCACGGAGCCCGACGCGCACCGCTTTATAAGGCGGTCAATGGGAGATATTAAATCAGTTGAGTTCCTAACTCTGAACAGTTCACACGTGTTTTATTCCGTTCTCCGTCCTGTTCGCCTTCCTGCACTTCGCTCTTCGCTCCGCTCTGCCTGCTGACTGCCTTCGCCTCTCTGCACCACTTGGACCGGGTGGAAAGTCCTTTTCAGGGCTATTGAGGTTGACTTGCGGTCGGCGCAGCTGTGCTCCTTCCGACCCTTCCGACCTTCCGACTTTGTCTTTGGCTCTGTCTGGGAGGGCGGCTTCCCACTTACGCCGGGAAGCTTGACTGCGGCAGACGCGGGTGACGAACCGGCGAAACTTTCATCGTGGTAACGCGTACGTTACAATATATTTAAGCTAGTTTCTAACTTATTATACGTATATTGGTCTCTGAATAAGCCCAACCTCCAGCCTATCTTTCTTAAACATCGATGTTGAACTTATTCAATATTTTTGATGTGAAAATCTTAATATGGAGACCAGATAAGAGAGGAATACTCTAGGTGCGGGCGAACTAGAGAACAGAAGAGAGTTTTGAGGGTATTGATATTTTTGAAGTCAGTTGTGCTTCTGGTTATAAATCGAAAGAGTTTTAAGGATTTATTCATAGCATGTTCAATACGAATTATAAAAGAAAGCTTAGTTTCAAGTATAATACCTAAATTTCGTGTACTAGACACAGATGATAATATAAATCAAGTCTTTTTGTCTTGTAATGATGTAAAAGGGGTTAACACATTTTTGCAATAGTATTATCATATTAGCCACATATTGATCTTAATTCGCAACAATGTGTTAAACATCTTAAAGCAGTATTACGTCAATTTTAGTCAATTTGCATGTTTTTTGGTTAACACATAGCGGTATTACAGAAAATTGGTTCGATTAAATTCATCAAACTTTTTTTTTTACCCCAAATACCCGTATTTAAAACATGTCATTTTTTGCTCGATATAACACGACGTTACAACAAACGTCTCTAGAAAAATTTTTCAGCATATCGTCGCTTCAGTTCATTTTTGTCTAACATACCAAAACACTAATGTGGAGAAATAGAGCTTTAAAGTTTTTTTTACGAAATAGGCATAAATTAAAGATTTTTGAGTCGAATAATATCAATCTAAAACTCTGCAAGCAACTTGACGAGACATACGTATGAAGCATATTGATGTACGGCTGTGAGACGTGGCGCCTTACCGAAAGAGACAAAAAAAGACTAGAGGCCTTCGAGATGTGGTGCTACAGAAAAGTATTAGGAATTTTCTGGAGAGACCACATCACTAATGACGAGGTTCTCAGCAGAATCGTAGAAGGGAGGCACCTAATCAAAACCATCTCAGAGAGGCGAGCCCGATAGATCGGCCACATTATGCGCCGTGAGGGTCTCTTGCACGACATCATAGAAGGAATGGCTGAGGGGACAAATTATAGAGGGCGCCCCCGACGGGAATATTTGGAGCAACTGTGCGAAGATTTAAACTGCGCTTCATATTTCGAGCTGAAGAGAGCTGCAAAAAATAGAGACCAATGGAGGATGAGATGCAGGACTTTGCTGCAAACCAATCCCCAGGATTGAGACTGTGAAGAACCCCTAGAATAATTTTAAAAATTAATATATTTTTCATTTGAATTTTGTAAATAAAGTCTTTCTCAGAACTCCTATAAACTAAACTCAATTTCGTTAAAAATGGTCTGTTGGACAAAATTGAACTAAAGCGACGATACATCAATCAAGACTTTAAGGCCGTTTACACGTAGACAACGCAACGTGATTCATTCCAAATAACTAAATTTTTATTTAATTCCTCCTTATTTTTTTTATAGTTTTTGTGAATGTAAATTATATGTTTTTCGGATTCTTATTTTTAACTTTACGAAAAAAAAAAATCTATTAACTTAGTATAATTACATTTTGTATTTTTTTTGTTCAATGTACCTAGAATGAATGATATAGACACCTACCTGTGCTTATTTTTTTTTTAAATCTTTAAACAAAAAACATATTTTTCGTACTTTTTAATTTTTATATGGATGCCTTTTAATAATTTATTTTTTACACAATATATAAGCGTTTGTGTTATAATATGTACGAGTACATAAAAACTTTTTATGCTTTTTTTCTCTCGTTTAGCTACTGTATATTATTCGAAATGTTTATTTCTAAATAATATGTATTTTTTGTAAAGTAAAAGGCACTACGTACCGTGTATATTGATAAATAAATAAACTTACAATATTCAAATGCCATAAAAATAACTTTGATTTTTTGTATTTTGCTTACCAATACATAAATAATACCAACTCTAAGTTTATTTTTTTTAGCTAAAACTGTTGTACCTTACCAATGTACCTTCCAACATTTATTTAATATTTTAAAATTATTTTCGCATATCTATAAATCATAATGTAATTTAATTTTAAATATAAAAAGTGTTTATTTGATAAATTCCCGTATACTGGATTGTTATAACAGTAAACGCTTGAATTTTATATCTGGCATATGAAAGCCCCCTAGATGAATATAATAAATTAACAAATATTTGTTGTTTTGTCCCAGGACTCGACCATTGACCACGTTTAAACAGCAATTTAGAGGACAAAACATTGTTCCGAGGCACTGTCAAGGACATGAACGGGCAGGCTATCTCCGCGGAACAATGATTCAACCCATCACTCATTGTCTTCGTGTAAACGCGCACGGACAGGATCTGTGACAATGCGATTTTCTTGACGCGCGCTCGCCCTTCCTGCGTAATTTTTCTGCGGAAAATGAATGCAAAAAAACCTTTTCATTATTTAGTTCTTGGAATAAAATAAAAAATATTTTTTGTGAACTCGCTCGTAATAAACGCCGTCGTGTATTCATTTTCGTGTGAATTGCGGCCGAATTCTCTAGAATTGTCACAGCGCAGCATTCTGTTCGGGATAGATCCGCTGCCAATGTTGCTTTCAATTACTTGTCTTCAATCTTATTATCCGGTCATCCGCGGAGTTCAATGTTGAGGTCAAAAACGATCAAACGGAAGTGATCAGATTGTGGTTCTGTGGAGCGTCGCGGATTCAGGGATCAGGGGTCCGAGGTGAGTTATTCACAACTCGTTGAAAATGGCACCAAAACTGTTTTTTTTTTTTGTAAATCAAAATAACGTAAATATTTATTTTTAAAAAAAGTACAGCGCATTTGCTTGCGGTGTTTAGCCCGTACACATCATTGATGTTGCGAGCTATCTGCGCGGAGTTAATGCCATGGAAAAACTTGGATGAAAAAAAATGAGGATTTTTAACGTATTTATCAATAAATTCATGAAAATATGAATAAATATAAATATACAATAAAAATCTACGAAAAAAATGAGTAAATATTTAAAAAAAAATATTTTTCAAAAATATTTATACAATAATCTCCTGAGTTCTGCTGAATTGTAAGCATACAACTCGTCAGCAGGTTCTGTTACATTGCTTCGATTATTTCATACATAACAATATTTTTTTGTATACTTATTATATTATATTTAATTTATCCTGTATGAAAGAAGAAAGGAAAGAAGGCTGATCTGGGGTAACTCCATGTGCATCCGCTGACGCATTTTTTTAAGACAGTCAACAAAAAAAATATTTTTATGTGTTCATATGATTATTATATTTATTTTTTTTTACAAATGGATTTATACGGAGCGACTTTTCACGGGTAGGCATTTTTTCTTTTCTTTTTTTGCATTGTATTTACTTATACGAGTATACAAAAAACTATAATTATCCAATAATTTTTGTTTATTTGTAAATATTGTATTTTTTTGCTACAATGGCTGTTTTTTTCTTTAAATAAATAAAATGAAAATTAAAAAATACTTAATACACGATATTTTCTATAAAAATAATTAAACTGTGGTTAATATCAAAATTTAAAAAAAAAAACTAAGTGATTATGACATAAAACAAAGCTTTAAAGCAAAAATATTTAACATGTATTTCCTACACAAATTGTCGGTTTTGATTTTATTTATTAAATTAAATTTTATTTTATTTTATTTTATTTTTCACCACAACAGGCCAGCAAGCCCAATTACAGTGGTGAATTACATCACAGAACACCCAGGCTTGAGAAAAATCACATTTTAATATTTGTGTTCTCACCGGGAATCGAACCCGGAACCTTCCGTGCGTGAGTTAAGCTTCTTGACCACTACATCACGGAGGCCACCGGCTTTTGCTGTTAGAAGTGGACGGTTGAAATCATTAAGGCCTTAAAAAAGGCAAAAATGATGGTTGTGCAGACGAATGCTGCAAAGAATCTCATGGACTGATTGTGTCTCTGATGCAGCGGTTTTAAGCATCATGAATAAAGAGAGGGTGTTACCGAGTACTGCCTGAAGAAAGACCTTTGTCACATGTTTCGCAATGAGGATGGGCATACTTCAAGGAAGGAAAGATGGTGGGCAGGCGGGGTATGGGACGAACAAGAGCATCATGGTTCAGAAGTCATAGACAATGGTTCCGTGTAACGGATGCAGCAGCGCTGAGACGCCCAGGATAGTGACGAGTTCAGAATGATGGTCGCCAACCTCCAGAAGGAGCGGCAGGGCGAAAAGAAGACACGAACGAATGTAAGGGACGTTCAAATTGGTCAATTGGACCTAATTATAATGTTCTGTTCCGAGAATGTGTTTTTGTTTTTTACATGAATTTTTAAATTGACTAACGTTAAAACCTGAAGAGACATCTCGCAGAAATGACTCTATGAAAATATTTAAAATCACAAGCCAAATATGTGGCGATACAACCCTGTCCACGAGCCCAGTTCACAGTCCCAGTAGGGCGGTTGAGTCTGATATGGAGCAAGTGCATGACATCTGGAAGAACCATTTCTGCAGAGACCCTAACTCCCCCCCCTCCTTTACCCCTCGACTTTTTTATATACGAGTAATATCCAGGCAGAAGTTGTTCAAATAAATGTTCCTAGAGTAGCCAATCTTATTTTTTACTCTTCTTAATGTCATCATCATCTCTTTCCGCACCTAATGGTGCATAGGACATTGCATTGGTCATCCAATCGCAATAAATCTTGATCATTTTTGTTACATGACGGTAAGATGACCAGTCTTGCGTTTCAGGTACGAGTCCAGGAACTATGAAATAATCTAGTGAAAAAATGCCCCTTTAAATAAATATTTCATGTAACCATGTCGGGTATCTAACCCGAGACCTCTCGCATAGTAGCCAAACGCTCTCACCACTTTACCACGAGGCCGACAAGAGGCCTCTTAATGGCAATGGTACTTATATCCAATACAGGAAGTCTGTGAAAAATCTAGGAGTATTAATGCATGAACCGAGGTTTTTAAACAAGTATGGCCAAAGAACACTTCATTATACAATCCCAAAATTTTCAATAAAATTCCTAAAAACATATTGACAAAACTTCTTAGAAAAAAAATAATTAAATGGCTTATATGATATGCTCCACTGCCCATAGGCTCCACAAGCTTCTTTTGGGGCGGATGTAGAAATGAAAAATGCTGAAAAATATTTTTACCAATTTTAAACCATGAAAGTTGTAATAATATATTATGCGAAGTGAATTTGGATATTTGGTTAATTTAATTCAGCAAACTTATATATATATTATGTTGACAAATTCCATTTACAAATAAAGTAACTCGTTTTATTTTAACCTTTACTGCGTAAATTTATTAATGTCTTTTGGTTGTCTGCTTACAATAAAAACCGGTCCATTTTTGAGCTAAACAACATTATGCATTTTTCTTTGCAATTAAATATTGTATAAAAAAGCAGTTGATTAAACATTCAAGTTTGTTAGCAATAATTATTGGTGGAAGTTCGTTGTAATTTGTTACAGAAATAAAACAGGAGTTATAATTAGATCAACAATATGGAGTAACCAGTGACCGATTTCAAAATTCTTCTTTTATGAACTATTTTTCTATCCCCGTGAGCTTATTATATTGAATTTTGTAAACATGTAGAAATAAGAGAAAACGGAAAAACTTCAGGTAAAAACTCTGTACCGTAAAGCTTAAATGCTGGAAGTCACATTTGGTAAATTGTTCAGGAGAGCGGTTTGAAGTTGTAAAACTGTTTCAAATGTATCTCTTCAAGTAAAAACACAATTTATTGCTGTTTTTTTAGGATTTATAGGCTTTCGATACGAATATTAAAGAAAAAAACATTTAAAGTATGGACTGTCAAATAACTATGGGACTTCAATGTTTTTTAACCGCCCGCTAACGCTCCTATATAGGTACCTGCGTGAAAAATTTCAACGCTTATCAGTTCATGGTTTACCTCTTCGTTCTTATTCTCAAGGCACTCTCTTAATACCCATCCGCAATTCCTCTTTCTTCTCTAACTTATGTAGTGTCCATGCGGGTCGACTGTGGAATCATCTCCCATCCACCATCAAAGATGTAACTACATTATCTCTGTTTAAATCACGTCTGAAGAAACATTTTATTTCTCTTCTTTAATCTCTCTTTTCCTTTTTCCTTTTTTTTTCCTTTTTCTCATTGAGTAATATTTTTGATTTAAGGTAATTATAAACAAATACGTTTATTTCTCTTTTTATAAATCTTTAGCTTTTTATTTTTTTTTCTATTGAATAGGTTCTGTAACTTGAATTACAAAAATAAAACTTTTATTTTATTGGTTGGTTGGAAGAAATTGCCATTTGGCAATAAGCCCGCCAACGTACAAATAACATTACGTACTAAAAGTTAAATAAATAAAAATATTAAAATGTCACTATCTAAATATTTGACTTGTTCCTTTCTCCTCCTTTCTTTCCTTCCCTCTCTTCATAGTATAGTGTTAATTTAATTTTTAGTTACTTTTTGTTTAAAATCAAAAGATTCAGTTTAATTCAATAGAATATTTTATTTTATTTTGGAAAGCCAACAGATTACAATATTTATTAATTACAGTGTAGGTTAAATTATATATTAAGATCCAATTACAGGCCTTCTCGTAAGCTAAAAGATAAATATTACTAATAAGAAGTTAAGAATAGATATTAAATTTAGATATGTATGTACATTTTACAGTGTGTCCATGTACTTGTAATTTTCTCAAACTGAACGGTTTGGGTAGGTAAGCAGAAATTGCCTTAAGGCAATATGCCGGCCCTAATACGTATGTTTATATATTGTTTATGTATATAAAGTGTTTAAATAAATAAAATAAAACTTATTAAACAATAAAATATATTATCAGTTTGGGAAACTTTAAAAAGACACAAACAGATTCGCACGGATCATGGGAATAGGGTCATTGCATCAAAGAGATTGAAAGTGATTCAGAGCTACTCAAACTTTTGATGTAGCTGTATATTAACCTTTTGCTCCTTGACGGTACAAAACAACTCAGATATCTCTTATTTGAGAATGCATTTGATGTAAATAATCACTGTAGGCACATATTTTGATTTTTTTGAGTAGTATCGGTCATTTTGAAGTAATTACTTAAAAAAAATGACTCCTGGGGATTAGGTTTGCGCATAGCTGTTACCAGTTTGGTTGAGTAAAATTACTACTCCTTTACAAACCTTAATGTTATAATTATGCTAGCAAGTAAAATATTTTTGTAATTTAACTAAAATGATAATAAACTAATTGACCGAATAAATGCTGCTAGTTCAGACCTGGGACTTTCAATGAATATGAGCAAAAATAAGCCTATGATCATTGATCGAGCTAATAAAGTAGCACCATTTTTTTATATTTTTTATATATATTTGGACCCCTGTATTAAGTAGCCTTACGTGTCATGTACAAGGCTAAGGAACTCTGAGAAAAATTGTTTTTGTTTATCTTGGAAATAGGATTTTCGATCACTGATTTTGGTTTATTACCTTTCCAATCACCATTCTTGCAAAGTCCAAGAACAATGGAGCGTGATAATTACTTTTAACAACAGTGTGGATATCTGTTAAAGATATCCCATCTTTCCTGCATTCTGTTTCAAGATTATGGCGATGTAAACTGAAAAATGGGCACTAAAATAACAGATGTTCGATACTCTGTAAAGAAATATCATCGCATGGACAATAGTCATCATTCCTTAATTTAAACCTATATAGGTAACTTCTCATGGCTCCGTGTCCGGTAAAAATTTGGGTCGTTTCAAAAGTACTTTTGTGATGACGACGGAAGTTTGCTGCATCAGCCAGCGTTGAGAAAAATATTTAAGTGATTTTATCTGTAGAAGAAACGCGGTAATGATCCTCCCAACGCTGCTGCATATTTTGTTTTATATAGCGTATAGCAAAGCTAAGAGGAAATCGAAAAAAGGTGCCTTTCTTTTACAAGTTGCGGCTCTTGCTCGTTCATCCACTCTCTCATTTCCTACGATACTAGCATGTCTTCTTATCCAGCGTATTTTAATAATCATCTCTCTGATTTTTCTCTAAATATCTACAATTAATGAATTTACCAACCGAGTATCAGTTAAAGTAGCACCATTATCCTTAATGCGCAACTTAGAAAGAGTCAACAATTTCATTTATCTAGATTCTCTCATCAGCAATGGTGGTGGGTGTGAAAGTGAAATACGGCGACGTAAAGGTATTGCCAAAAGTGCTATGAGTCAGCTGGTGAAGATTTGGAAGAATCGCAGTATAACCATTCACACCAAAAAGAGACTGGTAATGGCCTTGATTTTCTCAGTATTCATGTACGGTGTGGAGTGTTGGACACTGAGAGAATCTGAAAAGAAAAAAAACGAAGCTTTCGAAATGTGGTGTTGATGGCGAATGCTGCGGATTCCGTGGACGGCCAGACGTACTCCAGGAACTGGAAATAGGAGAAAGACTAACATCCATGTGCTAGAAAAGAATTCTGCAGTTCTTTGGGCATATTTCCAGGGGAAAATTTGATAGTTTGGAGAAAACTGTTTTTCTGGGAAGTGTCGAAAGGACAAGGTTGTGTGGACGTCAACCGACAAGATGAAGCGGCACAGTCACTGAATTATCAGAATCATCACTAACAAATGCCTATAGAAGAGCACAAGACCGTTCCAGATGAAGGGAGACTGTCCACAGACTAGCCATGCCTGGAGTCAGGCGTAATCACCATCCTCAGACATGAGGCACGGATTGAAGAGAGATAATGATAATTAAAGCCTTTCTTCTTCTTATAATTAATTTATGAACTTGGTCTAAAATATAAATGTCAATGTTTTCTAAATTTGTTGCAACAGAGAGGGAAAACATTTTTGAAAAGATGATACGAAAGTCTAGACATTTACAGGGTTTATGACCTGTCATTGGCTGGCTTCTTCAATGCTAGTCAATGTTTTCTTTTCCAGATAAACTTTTGATTTGCTCTCGTATTTTTTCCTTAATTTAATTATAAACTTTAATTTAATAATTTTTTGCTTAACACGTATTTGTATTTTTTCTGACAGAATGAAACTTCAAATTATTATTTTTTATGTTTTTTTTATATATCATGTGTGCATATACACCTTAGACTTCAAAATGTATTCTTGATTTAGTACACAGGCCATGTCTATGTGTAATTTTTGTTTTCATGAAAAAAGAGATATGTTATGTTATAAATTTTTTTACGAATGTAAACAAAAGAATTGTAAATAAAATAAATAAATGAATGCGGGGTTTTCATATCTTTTTTTAAATTTATCGTATTGAAAAAATAATAACTTTTTATTTTGCAATTTACTGACGGTACAAATTCGTAATACTATTTTTTAAATTTAAATTTAAAAACGTGTAATTGCTTCAAGCTTTATATAACATAATTCAAACAAGGTTAAAAAAACTCTAATAAATCATGTTCAGAGATCAAAGGGTTAAATAATTAAGGTATAAGTATAAGCTAGAACAGTGGCGTAGAAATACATAATGGTAAAAAAAAAATGTTTTCGTTCGTCTTGTGGTTTTTACTGTTTGTCTACCGTACCATGTCAAAGGTTATGAGTTTGTAGACAAACAAACAAATCATCATGCCGTTTTTCCTGAAGCGTAGGCAGAGAGGATAGAACCCCAAATCACTCTGTCCTTGCATACCTACAGATCTCGCTTCATTTACATTTATGACTTTTATTTGCTAGTAAAAGAAATTGTCATTTGGTGTCAAAGTTAAAAAAATAAATATGGTTATAAATATTGGTTAATTTTGCATGTCAATAAAATTAATAAACTATGCTTATTCGGGTCAGTGCCAAATGACTTAATATCATTAGACGTAATGATTTAAATGATATATTATTATTGAAGGTATCTTTATGTGCAAGTCATTAGAACTAATAAAAGGTATTGTTAAACTTAAAGATTTCTTGACTTGGAAGACTTCTTAAAAAATATACGCCGGACAGAGACGTGCGAGATTGTGAAAAATAATACTGCATGTCTACAAACCGCTTTTCTAATAATTTTTGTACTAGTTTTGTACTACTGATTTATGAGGTTTGAGTTTAGAAATTATAAAAAAAACATCACCTAAAATAAATTAAAATGAGATATTCCCTTGGCATAAATTATAGTTGCAAGTAATTTGAACTAAGTTTTAGTTTTATGCAAGGTTTTCTCGAATATTAGTATTTATCTTGACATTGTATCCAGTGGAGTTTAATTTTCTTCCACCGAAGATAGTAATAATAAAAACAAAATCAGAAATAATCATAAATGTTTGACTTTTTTAATTTTTTAATTTATTTTTTTATTTATTTATTATTTACATACAATATTACATTTTAGTTATTTTGAAACATTTTTTTTTTTTTTTTACAGGACTCACCAAGCCAATGAATATGAAAACTGAGGAATTTGTGGATTGTACTACAAATTGAGCATGAAAAACATAATTATTTACAAAACACTTGGAAGCAAGAGACATTATACTATGTTGTGTTAGTGGTTTACAACATAAAATGTCGAACATTACGAAAATTTACCAATTCATCAAACACATTATGCTTTTTTCTTTTTCTTCATTATCTTTCCGCACCTAACGGTGCATAGGGCAATGCATTGGTACACCAATCGCAGCGTATCTTGATATTTTTTTACATCGAGGTAAGATGATTAGGTCTACTATTCGACCTTTGTCTTCTGCCTGCATTTACCATTCTGCTTATGTTTAAACATTCAAATTTCCTCAATTCTCTCATCTGTTGATTTTTGTGAAGTAAAAGAGCTGAAACCTTTATCATGTGGGTGAGATTCATCCGGCTGAACCAATTCACCTACTAGGCAACGCCTGAATACAATTTTCCGATTTCTATGATTCTTTTACCAGTGAGTCAATTCAACAATGCTTTGAGTGTGTCTAAATGTTTGCAGACTGGCTCGATTTTGCCTCTAGGGAGTTATTTAGATCTAAATTTGTTGCAACAGAGAGAGAAATCATTTTTGAAAAGGGAATTTGGAATATGAAAAATACTTTAAATCAAATTCGATCTACAATAAAAAAAAACTTCGGTTTTTCTATAATTTATTTTACTCTTAGTTAATTTTCCAGATCGCCATTTTTTTTCAAAGCGTAATATTTTATTTTTTACCCCTAGTTTGAAGAAAGTTCCGACGAATTTTAATCACAGATGTTTATGACAACCAACAAATAATCAAAAGATACTAAAATAATGAAAAAAAAATGTTCTGAATGCTTGAAGGTCAAATTTTGGAAAAATCTCAATTAAGTATAAAAATTGACATATCAACCAAACAATAAAAATTTAGCTGAGGAAAGTAAGGTCCAATAATTAGCAAATGACCTCCTTTATATGCGAATTCGCTATGGCTAGTTCAGTTCTAACCACCTGTTTAATTACCATACCTTTTGTAAATATTTTTCTGTTCCAAAATGAGTTTGTTGTTACTCTTGGGCTGGTATAACGAATTCGATTATGGCGCGGTATAGCGAGTTTTTACGTACTTAATACGCGTTATAGCGCGCCGTAAACGCGTTCAGAATACCAGCCCTGGGAGTGCAAACAAATGTGTGATTTAATACAAAAATAAATAAATAAATGCTCTTAGCGAATTTTAAACAGGAATGCTGTTGAAAGCAGAGAACGCGAGTGACGCGTTGCGCGCCTTTATGAAGGTGCATTGGGTACCACCTGCCTAGACGACGATTTACTGACTCGTTTCTCTATTTTCCGGACCCCAAATTGTTGTGAAATAAAATAATATACGTTAAAGTATCATCTACGCCAGTGAATGAGATAATGAAGGGAAGTAATTTAAATCGTTTAGTTACGCAATAGTGAAGTTCTCTGCTGAGATTTGTTATAAAACGTCACATAATGTGACTTATCTTTTACTCGAAAATGATTTAATGGGAGACACATTACTCTCAAGTTTTGCTAAACTTTGATAAAATAAATATAGCAAAACTTCATAGTATTTGTCTTGTAGAAAAAGCGTTAATTTATAAACCATTCATTCCTTCTCCAAGATCCTCCAACCATCTTTGTCTGCTGCAAGCTCCTTTGCATTCTCTCAAGTCAGGTTTGCGTCTCGTAGTTCTGACATGAACTGCCGACGAACAGTCTGCAGTGGACGTCCAGGACGTCGAAAACCTTGTGAAGTAGGCAAGCGTGGTTAAGGCTCTCAAGAGGCATCCGCAGCACATGGCCAAGCCAATCGTATCGCCTCCGCTTGATGACAGTTGTCACCGGGGTTTTCTGCGTCCATTCGCTTATTGCTTCAATCCTCACGCAAACCCCCACACACCCAAGATCCTTCTGAGAAAACTTTTCTTAAAACTCAGAATTTTGCTGCTTTGAGCTCTGAATGAGGTGCCACGATTCGCATCCGTAGAGGAGAATTGGTATTATGCAGGCGTTATATAGGTGGCATTTGGTTTTGAATGAGTAAATATTCGATTTCCCGACAGCTTTCATACTACTGAATGTGATGTCTGCTATTCCTAGCCGCACTCCCAGTTCTTTTTGAAGGCTGCCATTTTCCGTAACATATACTACCAGGTATTTGAAACTCTCGACCCTTTCGATGATATGGTTTGCCAATCAGTTAATAAAAATAAACGAAATGTATAAAAACTTGAGAGTACTTTGTCAAGTAAAAAATTGTGTTAATACGAGTACGTAAAATTAATAAAATATAGCAAAACTTAAAAGTAATCGGTCTTACCAAGAATTTATGTTACATAGGAATATTTAAAAAATTAGTTAAAGATAGCAAAACTTAAGAGTAATTTTTTGTTGACCATTAAAGGAACTTAAACTTAACTTGAAATTGGATACTAAAAATGTTTTCTTGCGCGCGGTAAAAATTAGAGCATCAAATTATACGGCAGTTTCTTGAAAATGTACGAAAGTATATTATCAAAAAATATTACAATAAAAAGGCACCACTTTGTATGACGTCACTGGTTCATATGAACCCACCATTGTTTTTTTTTTTTAATTTCTCACATATACGAATAATCAAAATAAGTCAAAAGGTCATATCGTTTGCCTTCTACGCAAGAGGTCTCGGGTTTGATTCTCGATACGGTTGACATAAAAAAAGGGTTTCTCTGAAATACACTAGACTATTTCATAGTCCCTGGACTGGCACTGAAAGCGTAAGACTTATCATCTTACCTTCTTGTAGTAAAAAAAAGAGATTCGCTGCGGTTAGTGTACCAATGCAGTACCCTATGCATTATTAGGTGCAGAAAGGGAATAATGATGATGATATTACAAACATATCGGACCCCGGGACTAACAGTGGCACAACTCACAAAACTCATTTTTACAGGAGAGTAGTTAGACACACACATACTTGCGCTATCAGTAAACTAACGTTCATTCGCTAAAGCAAATCCACGCTTTAAGTAGACTCACTTACGCCATCTAATTTTAAATGTTTTCATAAATAACAAAGGCATGACGATTATTGTGACACTTGTATTTGTTGAACTTGATTAAACAATAAAAGTGTAATAGCGAATTTTTTGCTTTTAAGACTAGATAATCATTTTTAAAGTTATGCCATTAATTGTGCGGATAGAAAATATATTTAGGAACATACATACAAATAAAATTAAAAAAATTCGACTTGAGCCATTATTATCGCTCAGGTTGCAGTACAAATTTATTTATTTATCAACGCCCTAAGGTCTTTTACATAAACAGAGGTTTTAAACAATTAAAATTGAAAAAAATTACGAATAATGGGCTTTTGAAATTCGAAAAAGTTATAATTTTTTTTTTTTTTTTGGTTATCAGTGTCTTTGTTCCCGAGAGAGTGAATTCTCGGGAACAGAGAATTAATGTGCGAATTTCACTTGGATAAAGTAATATATCTAAAATTAATATGGTGCCTCATTGGCCAATTAGACACATTAAAATAGGTCCATTTGACCAAATTAAGATCATCAAAAATATTATTTACAACTTTATAAAAAAAAAAAAACAGATATTTTTCTTCTATCACCAATTTTAAGTCAATTTGATTTACCTATGTATGTAAGAGAAGGTTATAGTTTATAATTTCTCGAGATAAATGTAATTTAAAATTTATTATTCGTAGAAATTTATGCTGGTTTAAAAAAAAAATATTGCAATGGGTAGACAGATGACCAAATTGAAGAATTGTATTCTAATTGACTCCTTACCGATGAAATATTAAAATAAGATTAAACTATTCTCGTGTGTTGTGTTGAGGTCTGGTCTATCGTGATGGCAAGTTAAGACATGATTTTGTTGTTGTGTCGTGATGTGGAGTAGTAAGGTGTCTTGGTGGCTCTTCTGTCGTTTTTATTGATCATTCGTCGTGTTTGCTAAGCTTGCTTAGCGCGATTGCTAATAGGCTTGATTCAGAATAACAGAGAATCGACGTTTAGTCTCTTTTCTTGATCTTAATCATAAAATAATAATAATAATCATAGTTTCTTAACGAAAATAATAATTACTTAATCTACTACATACACAATAGATTTATTTGGATCATGTCTAGTCTACTAGGTACAACCTGTTTTAAGGCTGTCATTTTTATGCAAAAATAAACATTAACATTACTACCCACTAGTTAATTTACTATAAAGTTTTACAATATTAATTTATAATTTAAGAATGTGTTTTAAGTCAATTTTCCGATTTTTCTTGATCAAAACCTATTAACTTTTTTTTACTAATTTATTAAATTGAGTCCGGGTCATGGTTTTGCAATGTTTGGGTGACATATTGAATATTTTAGGGCCCAGAAACCTGAAATTTCTTTGCCCGAATTCAGAGTTTGTGATAGACCCCATGACCCATCCTCTAGTTTGACTTTTGGTAGTGTGGGAGTGTTCCTTTTGGGATTTGGTAGAATAATTTGCTGACACAAACTTTATTATTCTAAAAATACGTAATTGCCGTATATCTATGATCTCAAATAACTTGATGCTGGAGTACCCGAAGGGCTTTTTAAAAAATATTTTAATTATTGATTTTAATCAAATGCAATTTTTCACTCCCCCATTTTTTTTCAATCATCCTTCACCACTCCTTATCAATTTACTTCCAACTATCTCCTTGTTTTGTCCATATTTATTTTATTTTAATATATAGTATATTTATTATTCATATCGTTTAAGCTGTCATCGCTTTATTGTAGTATAATTAAGTGAATACATATTATTGGATGGCAGGCTTTACTGCATGTATACATTTTTGATACTTTTTATTTATATTAATTTAACCTGTACATCTGTATATCTGTTTGTAAAAAAATATTTTAAATGCTCTAAAAAATGACTTTAAATGCTCTTCTTAATGCTTGGCAATCGCGATGGGAATCTTCCTCTTCAGGGAGGGTTACCTTTCTTTTTTTTCCTTCAATCCGTCAGCGCTTAGAATCTTCTTGGGTTATCCCCGATCACTGGACTACGCAGTTTTAATCAGGTCATGGTAAATTTAATAAAAAAATATTTGTTTTTAATATTGTTGACTCCCCTTCGTGCTGCTGCGGATATCCTTACCAATCTTCTGAACACATCCTGTGGTCTTGTCCCTTTCCCTTTCTCTATGATTACCGAATGGAGCTTCTCGCTACTATCCGTGGCCCCGTTATAGGTCCTGTCGGATAAACAGATCTGGCGGCTTCTAAAAATAATTTAAAGGCTTTTAAAAAGTTTTGTTATCATTTTGGCGAATTGATCATGTCCAATCAATTTAATCCCAGTCAGTGAAAAATTCACTTCCCTCTCTTCTCAATCCAATGAAGTAGATATTATGTACTTCTGGATTACTTTCTTTCAGCACAAAGCTGCTAAGGCTACCAGATTTCATAGAGCTCCTTTGGGTAGCTTTTCTCGTTTGACAACGAGCAAATTTTCCGTGTATGTGGGCACCGCCAAAGAGACTTATGTCCTCTGATGCGGTGTGCGGTATGTGGTGGGTAAGCTGTACATCTGTTTGCATTCGAAATAAATAAAATAAAATAAAAAACGCGTATCAGTGAACAGAGACTCAACGCGTTACGAAGACGTCTCTGGAAAAACATGGTTGTGGTGTGTTGTGACGCGTAATGGCACTCCTTCATCACTCTGGCGCAGACTCAAAAATCGTTGGATCGTCACTGCATCGTGGCGCGCCACGACAGATCACACTAGAGCAGTGTAACTCTTACCATATACAAAATACTTAGAAGTGGTACGCGCCAACACACCATTCTACAACACGAAAAAAAAAGTAACCGCTTTTGATTTTCTTATATTTTTTACCATTGCAGCAATAACTTAATTGTACCTTGTTGTTTTGCACTTATTTCGTGAGTGAGGGAATGTCTATTTCCGATAAGCATGTACCTACAAACCTATGCGTCAACGAATTGAAATGTATTAAATTATTATATTAAAGATAATATCTGTGGCCTTAATCTCCGTGCAATTTATTCAGAGTATGATATTTTGTAAGATATCACTAGATCGTATCGTAGGTTTCATAGCGTTGACTCTGAACTCACGAGGAACTTAATTTATTAAATAATTTTTGTATAAAACTGATTTTTTAATCACAAAGTTTGTGGTCATTTATTACATAATGAAAATAAAGATCGGAACAATTTGTTTTGAATAATTTATTAATTAAAAATGACAACAAGGATGAAGAACATTTTAACAAGGGAATATGAAAGTCTAGGGGATATTCTAGGCTGGTTTATGTGGCCACTTTAAACACTGTGTAACATTCACCGTTTTGCATATGTTTGAACACCCATATTCCTTCAATTCTTCAAACTGTTGATTTTAATAAAGTTAAAGAGCTGAAATCTTTATTTTTTGGACGTGATTCATCTGATTGAATTATTTCACATATTAAGCAACGCCTGAAAATTTTATTACAATATTTTGTTTGGTTGAAAAAAGTTTAACTAAAATATTTTGAGTTTATCCAAATATTTGTCGACAAAAGACTGGATTTAACCCCCTAAGGATTAATTGGATTAACAGGGATGGAGAACATTTTACAGAAGGGAATATATTTGTAGGATTATGCGGTTGAGGGTTGGGGCTCCTTCCCCAGTTAGAGATTAACAGAAGACAGGAGGTTGCTGTTTAACCACCATAAGAGAGTACTTTAATTCACATGATCCACAAATCATCAAGCTACCATCGAGTCTATTCTGCACCACCGATATGGATTATTATATATTTTTATACATACATATACATTTATACAAAATTGCTTTAAATATCTAGCTAGGGGTTATTTACTTCATTTTAAGGCAATAAAAAAAATACGTAAAAGCCGTTATTAATACATAGAAAAAATAAATAATGGTAGTAGACGTTGTGAGAAAATGGTGAAAATTATAGTAACATAATAAAAAAAACATACTGAAAAATGTAAAAAGCATTGTAAAAAATGTAGAGTTTTTTTTGTGAAAAACGTATTTATACCCAATAAAATACACACTAAAATAAAATTCATAGTAAAAACTAAATACATATCAAGAAACATAGTAAAAGACATATGAAACATAGTAAAAGACATTTGAATTTTACTATGTTTATTTTAAAACATAATATGGATTGTAAGTTTTTTTCTAATTAAAATAATGTCCGTAAGACGTAAATTAGATTTTCAAGCGATTTAGATTTTAATGAATGGTGGTGCCGATTTAAACATAAAACAGCGGTCATTAGCTGTTTTCCTAACTATAAATTCGTTTAAATGTTCATAATGACTTTTGTTTCCGAGTGTGTAAGTTATAATTATTGAAAGCGAATACGAAACATTATCCAATGTTAATTCGTGCGATTTTTTAGTTCAAGGATAAAAATAAAGTTTTCCAATTCATCAATCACAAAGAGAATTAAGGAACTATTATTTCTAAAGAGCTCCTATCAGATGTATGTCAGAATACTCTTAATTTGACATATCACGATCAAAAAAGGTTATATTGCCATCACATGAGAAAAATTAACATATTTTCGTGATCAAACACGTATATATTTGCATTTGGTGTGAAAATTATAATCAATATTAATTTATTAATCAATAACAGTTTTTAATTACTGCAAAACAAATATGTAAGACTACGGGTACTTTCCATTCAAATGATTGTTCTATTATATTTCACGAGCGGTAGAAATCTAAATTAAATAAAAATACCAAAAAAGTCAATCTTTACATATATAATTCTTCTGTACGTGTGATGTAACTGAACTTCTCCTAAATGACCTGACTGATTTACGTGCGGTTTTCAGCGAAATGTAGATCTTCGCGCTGCGCGTGTTCAATCGAATTTGTAAAAAAAAGTAAGAAGCAAAAATACTTTTTTCATCGATCTACCAGAGTTGCATTCGACAAAAATGCATAAACAAAAAATAGAAGGATGTTGTTTTATGTGTTTAAAAAAAGTTTGTTTTTGAATGTTTACAAACAGCATTTGCTTTTTATGAATCCCAATCAGATTCTTTCCTTACATTCCTTTTTATCCTTCCCATTTATTTATTTTTACTGAATTTTTGGTTAAACTAAAATATTATTAACTCGATATTTAATACATTTTTGAAAATCGCTTTCATTAATAAAGTTAAAAAGAGCCGAGTTTGACATTTGCAAAAAGAATTCTACATTCGAAAATGAATTATTTTATGTTTTGGAATTCAATCATAAACAAGTACCTAGGTACCTACTTAAATTCAATTAACAATTTTTAGTTTTGGAATTTAATCATAAACAAGTATCTAAGTACCTAATTAACAATGAAAAGTCTTTTTTGAAAAGACAAGACAACGTCTGTGGGCCCGCTAGTAATATGTATTAAAAAAAAAAACACGATAAAAGATATCCACAAATAAAAACAACAGATGAACAATGTGGTTGTGTTTATATTTAAGACTACCTTTTATAATTATTTTAGTATTTAATCTTTAGCAATCAAGTACCTAAGCACCTACTTTATGAATGAATTCGTTTAAATAAAGATTTACGTAATTATAATTTAAGCTAATTTTATTGTCTACAAATACAGAATACTGTAATACTGTTGAAAGTGAAAGGTAATAAGGAAGTTCATCATCATCATCAATCCCTTTCCGCACCTTATGGTACATAGGGCACTGCATTGGTTCACCGATCGTAGCGAATCTTGATTTTTTTTTTGTTACATGAAGGTTAGATGATCAGTCTTAGGCTTCAGAGGACTTTGAAATATTTTCGTGTAAAAACACCTTTGTAAATATTAAAAAAAAAAAAAAATTGTTAATAGACAGACTATCTAAGACATATTAAAAAATCTTATTATCGGCGTAAGGATTTTTTAAAGTTTTGTAATTTTGAAATTACTCCGCCCGTGATGTCACAAATTCTCGGCTATGAGTTCTGCTGGTTGGTGAGTTGACCTCCCGGAAACCGTAAATATATCATTTTGAGAACTTGTGACATAGTTTACTTTTGTATACATCATATTTATTTATTTTTTTCATGCATTCTCGAGAAATTTCGCGGACGATTAAATAAATATATTTTCAAATAAATGCTGTAATTTTTATTGCGTGTGAGAAAGCATTTTTTATATCCAATTTTCCGTAGCACTGAACTTCCTCATTCATGAATAAAAGTATAAAGAACGAAAATAATATAAAATAATTTAAATAGTGTCATGCAATATTTTTATTTATTTATTTTAAGTTCTATAAAAAACATATTCTAATATAATATTCGCAATACAATATTTACATCTATGCTTATTCTTACATTATTTATAACTGTTGCATACTTATGACCCTTATTTTTAACTCTTAAAAGACTGTGGTAAATAATCCCTGTGCGCGCGGTGATGTAACATCGTGTTACCACAAGCAAATGGTGGAATATTCTAAAGCTAAGATATTTGAGAAAATAAACGTGGTGACACACAGTTTAATAATTTAGGTGAATGTTACACGGTGTGTAAATTGGCCACTTAAACCAGTCAATGACAAGTCATAATCCCTGTAAGTTCCTAGACTTCCATATTCCCTTCTCAAAAATATTTTCCTATGTTGCAACAAATTTTGATCTAAACAACTCCCAAGGGAGAAAATCCAGCCAGTCTGCAAATAAATATTTGGACATACTCAAAACATGAACAAAATTAAACACTTTATATAATAAATACATACGTGATATATATTTTATTTTTATGTAATGTACTTGATTTATTTATTCGTTTACATTAAGCAGTTCACAAAAACATAAAAACATACATATCCGGATTACTGATCAAGACTGTCAAACTGCATCTTATTAGCTTATTAAATAAAGCCAAACAAATTACACCTTGGCAGCTCTGTTAGAGAGAGTACATAATATACACATGTCATATATCCATACTTAACTAATGTGTTAATGCAGATAGCTGCAATTTGAAAATACCGTTTCGAAATAAATGCATTGATATTTTTGTTTTATTTTTTTGCTGTGTTTTCGTAATTTAAATAAGTTTTCTTATATAAAGTTGGTTTCAAAGGTAAGAAATGAAATTTAAGATATGAATCAATCATGTTTAATCTACACATAAACAAGTGTATGAAAGAGATTGAATGTATGGGTATTGAAGCGAGAATTGATATTTTTTTATTGAGCTGCTCGTTGTACGCTATGATGCAGCAAGGAGGATTTGCAACAAATAGTCTCCATAAACGGACAACTTTGAACCACATCCCTGGTTCATATGAATCAACCAATTATAAAAGAGTTGTGGAAAATTTCCGGTTTGCTTGTCAGGAATGGACCGATGGGCAGAACTGATCGAGAGTAAGCGGAAAAGAACCTTTGACGTCACACGCGGAGTTATTCCAGAAAAACTAAACTTAAAAAAATCGTAGCGCTTATAATACGATATATATAAATTGAAAAACACATTCTTTGGATTATTTTAATTAAATTAAAATTAAATAAAATCTATTAACCTATAAAAAAGTATTAAAAAACCACTGAACTTCCTCATTGACAAACATAGCTATTTTTTAAAACCGCTTTTATCATAAGTCATTTTTTTTTTAAATGTTCCTTAAAAATACAAACATTCAACGAGAAAGCCAGAGCATTTTTGTAACTAAAAGATGATTTTTTAAGCGTGTTATTTTTTTTTATTAAAATGAAACCAGATTTTTTTGTTTGAAAAGAGTGAAAATACCAGTGACGCCCCGAAACAAGATTCTTAGCCAAAGCCGAAATCAAAATTTAATCAAATAAGTTTTAAAAGCCACGTCCAAAATTACCCCTTTTTGAATTGGTAAACCTTACAAGTTCAATGAAATAAAATACGCAATGAAAAGCATAAATCTAATGAGTGAATTAGTTTATTTATAGTATTTTTTTATTCGTTTTTATGATATACATATTACTTATATGCAGCAGTTATTCAATGTACGCTATTGAAACCTAAACGTTTTAATTTTAAAGGAATTCCAAAAATATAAATACGAAAATATCTATGCAGGTCTACCAATGAACAAAATGACTCGAATATTAAATGTCATTCCACTACTTTGGGAATTACACTGGCTACGTTTTCCAGAGGTTGGAATATAAACTCTGTTTGTATGTATAAATCACTGCACAACTCTGCTCCGGAATATCTAAGGGAACTATGCATTTCAGATGATCTAGCTGACAGGCGTCTTACGCTTAAGCTAGGGTTTCCTAGGACAGCGGTGCTCGTATCTTAACGGCCGTAGTGAACGGTGATGCGGTGGACTGCCGTTTTAACGGTGACTAGAGTGTGGTTTCCTAGGAAAACAGTGTTAAACGGTGTTGATAACACCGTTTTCATAGGAAACCACTCTCTCGGCACCGTTACGACGGCTATCCACCGCATCACCGTTCCCTACGGCCGTTAAGATACGGGCACCGCTGTCCTAGGAAACCCTAGCTTTAGATCAGCTACGTTTACGGCGAGAGAAAAAGTTATTATACCTCTACGCAAACAGTGCATGCTCTCTAGCAGAGGTGCGAGGCGAGGCTGTGAGAGTGAAGTGATGTTTCGGAAAAAATCTAAACCCCACATGTTCTCTAAATCATTTGAATAAATCCGTAGCACGTCATCACAAAATAAGTAGGTTGAATGAAATGACAAATTTAAAAGTTTCAATTAAATTTATCTATTTATAGAATCAATTTGTAAAGCGTCCTTGAGGATATTACAAAAATATCGCCATATAAGTTATCCATAATAATAATAATAATAATAAATAATAATCGGGTTGTGGTCCCATGGCTAGTGTCTCGGACTCACGGACTAAAGGTCCGTGGTTCGAATCCCACTCTACCCCAACTTGATTCCATTTTTTAATAGTGAGTTATTTACAACTCGTTGAAAATGGCCATCAAAATGAAATATTTGGGTAAATCAGAAGAACGTAAATATTTCTTTTATAAAAAAAAAAAGATCTTAGGACTCAAGTATGACTAAATGTGAAACCACTGTGAATGGAGTTATACTAAAACAAGTGGAGAAATTTGTGTATCTGGGAAGTATGTTTACTAGGGATGGAATGACTGAGAAAGATATTGAAAGGAGGGTGAGTGCCGGGAACAGAGTGAACGGTGCACTTATTTCAACCTTGGCAAATAAATGTTTGTCGCAAGAGGCAAAATTAGCAGTTCACAACGGAGTCCTGGTCTCGACCCTGATGTTTAGGAGCGAAGTATGGAATTGGAAAAATGATGATGAAAGTAGGTTGAATGCTGTCGAAATGCGATCCCTCAAGCGAATGTGTGGTAAAACGATGTATGATAGGTGCACAAATGTCGAGATCCGTGAAGTATGTAAGGCTGAGACATGCATTATCGACATAATCAAGAAAGAGGTGCTGCGTTGGTTTGGACATGTACAGCGAATGGACAGCGAAAGAACGGCCAAAGGGATCTACGATGCAAATGCTGATGGATGCAGAGAATGAGGAAGACCGAGAAAGACATGGAACGATCAAGTCAATCAAATACTTGAAGATGGACATGACAAAAAAAGGAATAATCGGCGTGCGTGCATGAGAAGATGTATGAATGTAGAAAAAGCGAGGTCTGTATGCCAAGATAGAGTGTTATGGCGTTCTATCCTCTCTGCTATCATTTTTTAAAGTTTTGTATTTCTGAAAAAACTCCGCGTGTGACGTCAGACGTTGTTCTATGACAGTTCTTCCAATTGGTTCGTTTACGGTGACCAAGCCGGATATCCCTCAATGCTCTCATATCACTGGATGGTTCATATGAACCAGTGACGTCATTCAAAGTACTGCGTTTTTATCAAAATATTGGTTGATATTTTTTTCGTACATTTTTAAGAAATTTTACCGTACAATTAATGCTCTGATTTTTACCGCGCGCAAGAAAACATTTGTTGTATCTAATTTCTCGTAGGGCTGAAGTTGATCATTGTTATGGAGTACAAATGTAAGAAAAAAACTATTATTTGTTTGACAATAAACAGAATTACCAATCGCAGGTTCACGAAAAAAAACACCGTTATACATATTTCCTTCGTAACAAAACGGCAAAGGTAATCGTTGTATCTTACAAGTCTTACATCATCAAAATCTTAAGTACGTATGTTAAAAATAACATGTAGTAATTAATTGAATTAAATAAAAATAACCTCTGTACCTACGTTATTGCAAGTATTTAAAAGCAAAAACCAAGACTCTAATGTAGCAGGACGGATACGATCCGTCATTAAATGTAATTTGTTTCAATAGCTCATTTTATATTGACTTGCAACTCAGTAATAAAACGCAATGAACTAAATATTTTTTTTATAATTAATTACAAGAACATAGAAATAGCTTATTTTCATTAAACACAGAACAGAATGAGCCATGTTAGATACAGACTAAACTGAGGATACTCCATACTCATGTTAAAATGCTCTAGTGTTAAATTATCATCATCGTCAGTGGCGCTACAGCCCGTTGTGGGCCCTGGCCTCCTCCAGAATTTGTCTCCATTCCTCCCTGCACCCCGTGGCTCTTCTCCAGTTCGTCAGGCCAATCGCTCTAATGTCACTTTCCACATTATTCAGCCATCTTAATTTTGGTCTGCCTCTGCTTCGTTTGCCTTCCGGAGTGGTATAAAGAATCTTTTCTGGGGTACGGTTATCATTCATTCTGTGCTCATGGCCCAACCATTGTAATCTTCTTATTTTAATGAATTGTGCAATGTTGGGTTCGCCATACAGTGCCTCTAATTCGTGGTTAAACCGTCTCCTCCACACTCCGTTTTGGTTGACAGCACCAAATATCTTCCTTAATATTTTTCTTTCGAATACTAATACCATATTTTCATCTCTTTTGGTAATAACCTAGCATTCGGCATCATATGCAATGACCGGTCTAAGGAGAGTTTGTAAATAATGGTCTTAGTTTTTCTAGTGAGCAACTTGGATCCTAGATGTTTAAACAAGCCATAAAAATATATGTTTGCTGCCGATAGCCGTGCTCTAATCTCGGTACTATAATTGTTATCATTAGTCATTTCTGTACCTCAATATTAAAAGGAATTGACATTGTCAATGTGTTGTGACCCAACGTCAATTGTTACCCAGTTTTTTTTGTTACCTAGTGTTAAATTATACTGGGTAACAAAAAAACTATTTTTATCTCAGAAATAAAAATATGTGATTATGATAGTATTTTTTCTCTTGAATGAGGAACTTCAGCCCTACGGAAAATTGGATACAATAAATGTTTTCTTGCGCGTGGCAAAAATTGTAGAATAGAATTGTAAGGTTTTCTCTCACATATGTAAAATATCTATCTATCTATTTATTACTTACTACTATCACAAAATTTCCTCACATATGTCAACTACCGTACATGCAGCCGCAAGGCTTATTACGGGAGTAAAAAAATATATTCTCACATCTCACAACATCTTCGGGATTTGCACTGGTTAAAAAACTCAAAGAGAATAAAATACAAGCTGGACATTATTCAAATCCCTTCATGAAATGGCTCCAAGATACCTATCGGACCTTTGTATTAGGGAAAATACATAAATGAGTATAATTACATAACTGATCCATGATTTTTTTAATGTTATAGCTGTTACTTCTCAAAAAAGAGACTCGCTCATGTCAAAGAAAATCTACTCTTAGATCAGCATTTGATTCAGGCAGAGGAAAACATGTTGAAATCTGGCGCTCCCCAAACACTAGATTCGGAGATCGTGCTTTTACCGTTGCCGGCTCCTCGGCCTGGAACCAATTGCCTCAAACTTACGAATCATCGACATTCCTAGTCAGTTCAGATCTTTACTAAAATATCAATTCTTTAGTTAATCATACCTTTAATTTTAAATCAGAAATTATAATATTTCACTTTTGCTTAGTTAGAATGTAAGTTTACGTATACAATTGTAAAGCGCCTTTGAGGTAATGTCCAAAATGGCAGTATATAAATCAGCTAAATTTATTATTATTATTATTATTATTATTTCTGACCACCTACTGACTAACCTGTAATTCGAAAAATATACGTGTTTTTTGAGATACGCGTTAATCGAAAAATACGTTTTATTTATTTTCTTTCAACCGTTTCTTTGTTCTTATGACAGAGAGTGAAGATGCTATTTTGTACGGTAAAAATTTAAAAAAAAATTAAATCATAATCTCAAATACAACAAGGAATGATTTTTATTGTTTTCAAATTAAGGGAATAAGCAATAAATTTATAATAAGTACATTTTAGCCCGAAGTAATTTATTAAGTGGTATAAACAGTAACATTTATATATTTTAAACAATCTACAATACCTAGAATTCGGAGGAATAAAACAATATATTTACCGAAGCTGATATTTTTTGTGACAATGGATGTAAACTAAGATATAAAATTATAGACATTTTGAGAGAAGCAAATATTTAAATTTATTATTATTTACATTTTTTTTCATTTTCTTTCTTTTACATTTATTATATTGAACATAGTTAAAATTATTGTGTAAACAAGTGTAAACATTTTTTTGGTGAGCGCATGAGTTTCTTACACTAATATACAAATAAAATTGGCACTATTCATTAACACTGCTTAACCTAACAACACTTTCTGAAAGAAGAACTATTAATGATCTGATTGTACTGTATAAAATTGTGAACTCTCTTTTTGACGCACCAAAAATACTTGAATTGATTAATTTTAGAGTACCCGTTGTCAACACTAGGAGTACTTTATTGTTTCATTGCTCCAGTACTTCTTCCAACCAACAAAACAATTCATTGATACCGAGACTGCATAGGTTAGGTAATACCTATGGAACGGCTGCAGACATTCTGTCCAATTCTTTACCATCTTATAAGTCCACAATATCAAGTTTATTTGTAGCTGCTCGTCAAACTATTATTGACAATTTAATTCCATAATTTAAAAAAAAAATACTTACTTTTTTATTTTTACTATCTTATACTTATTTTTTATTTTTTACTATTATATCAAATTGCATTGTAGTATTGGCAAATACGCATTTCATAGATACATATTTTTATTTCTTATTTTTTCGTGATAAAATATGCTTGCTTGTTTATTAACTTAACTTAAAAATGTCTTTCTTGCTTACCGTAACACTTTATATAAACAATGTTTGCTTTACAGAATTCATTTCATAAGCATATATTTTTGCATTTTTTGTTTATATGCTTACTGTTTTTTCTTGCATACCTTTGTTATTGTTGTTTTTTTTTTTTTTACTTTGTAAAACTTATTATCATATCCTTTTTAACTAATTTTACATTTTTTTCCTGTATATTCTGTTTATTATTTAGTATGTTAGCATGTATTTCATTTTTATTTTTTGTAAATGCCCTTTGGACGTTAATGAACAAAATAAATAAATAAATATTTGTGTACATACTGTTTGTTTGCCTAGTAAAATAAATAGATAAATACGTTCCATTATAAATTTAAGAAAGAGGAAGTTCAGTGTCGTTTTTATATTTTTTTATTTGTTAATAAAATATTAAACTAAGCCAATTTTTTTTTTACATCGTTTTATCAGCGCTATCATTTTTTAAAGTTTTGTATTTCTGAAATAACTCCGCGTGCGACGTCAGAGGTTGTTTTATGACAGTTCTTCCGATTCGTTCGTTTACGGTGACCAAACCGGATATCCTTCATATCCGGTTTGGTCGAACAGAACATAATAAAATTAGTTTATTAAGTGCAAACAATTTTTTTGGTGTATGCATGAGTGTCTTACCCTAATATACAAAAAATTGGCAATATTTGTGTACATACTGTTTGTTTACCTAATACAATAAATAAATCAATCAATCAACATAAAATTAAAAAAAGTTTAATTTTTCAATTTAAAATATGGACTAACAATATGATAACTATAAACTCAAACACTCTATTGTTACGAAAGTTCTAAGGCTTCTGAGTTTCTAGTCTGATATTGGAAAATTTTGTTTTCAAACATGGAAAAATGGTTTGTTATCGTAATATGGCGGAAGTTATCTATGAAAGCATCTGTCACAATGTTTGAATTACCTAAGCACTGAAAGATTTATATCATTTTAATTTTCCAATTCAGTGGCGATTGTTCCGAAAAACTCACATTTTATCTACTTTAACAAAACCGTTAAGTTCATAAAAATATTATGAACCATTAACACTTTAAGCACCGGCCGAATACACATAGTATTTACCCTGTGCCCGGCCCATTTTTGGGAAATTTCATGCTCTGTGAAGGGTTTCCTTAACGTGTCATAATTATAAAAATACATAGTTAAATCAATTGCAACTTCTCATATTTATTTAAATTAATTTAATTTGTCATTTTTGTCTGATAGTTTTGCCAACATTGGCCTTTATGGAGAGCCAGATTGTAATGTTCGCACATACAGGGTGTTCTTTAAATCCTGTCATATCCGAAACCACAATTGACAAGAAGACATTTTAGCATATTTAGAAAAAAGAAAATTTAAAAAAATATATTCATATAAAAAACAAATGGTTGATTACTTCTGCAGGGGCGAAGTGGGGGAAGCGCGGCGCAGTATCAGACTCCCCCCTCCCTCCTCCTCGTTTCTCCCCTGCAGAAGTAAACAACCATTTGCTTTTTTTGATACTTAAAAAAAATATATATTTCTAAAAAACTATTTTAATGTGTCAATATGTCTTCTTGCTCATACCGATCATCGTGGTTTCGGATGTGACAGGGTTTAATGAACACCCTGTATACAGGGTCTTACTCCTTTTTTTGTACTTTGTATCCCAGAGCCGTGTAAACACGTAATTTTAATAACCACGCGTTGTGTCCCGGTCCCGTGATTTCACGTAGTTTACCAGCAGCGAAAAGTACTAATAAAAGTCACAAGATGTCAATAAAATGCACTTTTTTGAATAGTTAGTAAACCACGTGAAAACACGGGACCGGGACACAACGCGTGGTTATATAATCACGTGCTTACACGGTTGCGGGATATAAAGTGTTAAAATCATAACATTGCCCCGACGTAATCAAAAACCCGCGTAATTTTAAAATAGTAAAAATTGAATTTATTTCAACAGAGAGGGAAAATTTTTGAGAAGGGAATATGGAAATCTAGGCATTTACAGGGCTTATGACCTGTCATTGGCTGGTTTAAGTGGCCACTTTACACACTGTGTAACATTCACCATTCTGCCCATGTTTGAACATCCACATTTCCTCAAATCTTCCATCTGTTGACTTGTGAAGTAAAAGAGCTGAAACCTTTATCACGTGGGTGAGATTCATCCGGCTGAACCAAATCACCTACTAGGCAACGCCTGAAAACAATTTTCCAATTTTTATACTTCTTCTTTTACCAGGTAGTAATTCAACAATGTTTGATTATGTCCAAATGCTTGCAGACTGGCTGGATTTCCTCCCTAGGGAATCCAGCCAGCCTTCCCTACCTGGTAAAAGAAGAAGTATAAAAATTGGAAAATTGTTTTCAGGCGTTGCCTAGTAGGTGATTTGGTTCAGCCGGATGAATCTCACCCACGTGATAAAGGTTTCAGCTCTTTTACTTCACAAGTCAACAGATGGAAGATTTGAGGAAATGTGGATGTTCAAACATGGGCAGAATGGTGAATGTTACACAGTGTGTAAAGTGGCCACTTAAATCAGCCAATGACAGGTCATAAGCCCTGTAAATGCCTAGACTTCCATATTCCCTTCTCAAAAATTTTCCCTCTCTGTTGAAATAAATTTAAATATGAACAACTCCCTAGGGAGGAAATCCAGCCAGTCTGCAAGCATTTGGACATAATCAAACATTGTAAAAATTGAAGTCAAATTTATGATCAAAATTAATTGAGATAGGTCGTGGTTCAGTGGTAACGTTGAAGATTGTGGATCAGAGGTCTACGGCAAATGGTTTATCATTTTCCAACGAAGCTTTATACGGCTTACTTAAAATGCACTCAAAATCATAATACTTAAGTTATAAGAACACAAAAGTTTTTTTAACGACTTTGTTTATACTATTTCTGGGTCACGATTACAATGAGAACTTAACAGAGTTATCTTTAATTGTCTCTTAAGTAAAAGTGATTTTTTTCAATGAAAAATGAATTAACGTAATTATTTTATTGAAACCTCTTCAATTATAAACGTCTGAAGAAGACACTTAAAATTTTCGGACTAAAAAAATGATTTTATTTTTAAGATTGGTGAAGACAACTCAGTTCACTTTCCGTTGTTTATTATATATATATATTTTTTTAATAAATTGATTGCATAAATAACTACATATTTAATACCGAGGAATCTTTATTAAACCAGTGAATCACAAAATGAATACGGAGCGTCCTCTGGTTAAGATAATCTCCATCTAACATGGCTCAGTCTGTTCCAGGTTGGAGGTTTTTTATGTTTTAAAGTATTAAAGATTAGAGACTTAGAAGTTATTCTTGAAAGTAAATTGCTGTTTGGGTCTCACATAAATTTTATTGTTGAAAAAGCTTACCAAATGCTGGGCTTCATTTTAAGCATTTCCAAACCCTTTAAAAAACCAAGCACATCGAAAACTTTATACAACACTTTTGTACCCAATAACTTTAAGTTGCATCCGTTGTGTGGAGCCCTCAATACATAACAAACATAGAAAGGATTGAAAATGTTCAACGAAATTTTTTTAAATACCTAGATTATAAAAACAATACAACGTTTTGCACTTACAACCAATCTGCTAAACAAAATGGATTTTTTACCTTTAAAAATAGACGCACAATATCGAAATTATGCTATTTTTATAAATTATTTAATAATAATGTAGACTCTTTTACCTACTCTCCAAAATTAATCTTAATGTCCCCTTTTGCGTGACAAGAAAAAGCAAGCATTTATTCCATCTGCCAGTCTGTAGAACTAACTATGCACAACACTCTTTCCTCTATCGTTCTTGATCTAACCATAATGATTTTTTTTCATCTATTGATACATTTAACAAGCCCCTTAATTTATTTAAAAATAAATTAAGACTACTTCTTTCTGGCTGCGATACGATCCCACTTGCTATTTAATGATGCTCACACTTACACACACCTGAACACTTACTTTCACATACACACAAACACACCCATACACTTACTCTCATACAAATACACATAAACACACCCTTTTGTTGTACCACAATTTAATATGTATGATTTTTATTTAGAAAATTTGCTGGTCTGTTCTTAAACCGAATCTTTTTTGTGTTATTGTATCATTGTCGACTGTTTGTTTCTGTAAAAAAAAAAATTGAAAAAAGAAAAAAAAGTATTTCTATACTAATATAAGAGAATAACAATAACATTTTGGGGCCCAGAGTAATAAGATAGAAACATATAAGCTGGCAGCTCTCTGACATTAATTTAATGATAATAATAAACAAAAAAACTACTGTAAAGTAGATCCGTGTTATGTCATAAATACCGACAAAATATTAACTCCTTTTTACGTTTTCCAACAAAGATACGTAAATTCAAAAAAAATAGTTTCGTTGGCAATCTGGAATTAAACATGATCCAAAAACCATTTTATATGTAAAATAGGTGCGAAGGTTTTCACGGTAACTGTTATCAATATGTTTCTTTTTTGGGTAATACCGTGTGTGTTGGATTTGTTCCGACGTTTGACACTCAGTTTACCCGGAAGATGGCTCCTGAAATGGTAGTCGAAACGTCGGAACAAATCCAACACACACGGTATCACTCAAAAAAAAACATATCATTATATATGTACATTGTATTTTCCATACAGAAATTAAAGATTACTCTCTTCGCTTTTCATTGTAATCAGGGTCCCGATTCACAATTTTGATCATTTGAGTGCAAACTATTTGATATACTAGAATTTATAAAAATAAAAGTAAATATTCTAGAGTACTTAAACATGTTTAAAACTATGTTTAGATTCATATGGTAAATGTGGACTAACTGGTAAATGATTAATATGTATTTATAAATGTAAAATGTAGTAATGTATAAAGTATCAATGATGTGTATAAACTTAAACTTAAACTTAATATATATGTATATGTATGTATAAAATATAATATAAATATGTATGTGCGAATATATATGTATGTGAATGTATGGTTATGAATGCATTACAAGTGCCCCGACTCAACACGGATTTTATAGCAAATCGGAGCAAGTTCACAGACATGGGTCGTTCCTGATTGTGTCGCTATAAACTGTGTCTCTGTCCTTAACAAATGTATGTATAATGTAATGAATAAATAAAATAAAATAAATATTTTGTCATTTTTCACATGCAATAATATATTTACCATAGCGTTTTATTTACATTTTAAATATTAAAAATCATTTTTAGAGCCCATTGTATCATAAAAAGTTGTTCAATGTAAATAATCATTGCGTTTGCGTCAAAATTGGCAAAACGAGTAGTTTGATCGTGCTTATTTCTTGCAACCCGTTATGTTCAATTTGACGAAAACGCAATCACCATTATATTTTCGCTTTGAACATTATTTTTTAAGTAAAATTAGCTCTTTGTTTTCGTGACGGATTAAAAAAAATGGTTGATTTTGATTAACGAAAAATAAACCAGAAAATTTAAACCCCAATACGTGTGTAACGCGCTAAAAACTAAAGGAAATTTTACAGGAAAAGGGGAGCTAAATACGTATGGAGACAGGACTAGAGCTAAGATCTTCCAACGCATCTTTAAAAGACTGCCCAATAAAGGAAAAAACGAGAAATTAATAATAAAAGGACAATGTTTGAGTATGTCCAAATGCTTGCAGACTGGCTGGATTTCCTCCCAGGGAGTTATTCATATTTAAGTTTATTTCAACAGAGAGGGAAAACACCTTTATGAAGGGATAAAGGTTTTAGCTCTTTTACTTCACAAAAGTCAACAGATGGAAGAGTTGAGAAAATGACGATGTTCATACATGGGCAGAATGGTGAATGTTACACAGTGTGTAAAGTGGCCACTTAAACCGGCCAATGACAGGTCATAATCCCTGTAAATGCCTGGATGACCATATTCCCTTATCAAAGATGTTTTCCCTCTCAGTTGAAATAAATTTAAATATGAATAACTCCCTAGAGAGGAAATCCAGCCAGTCTGCAAGCATTTGGACATACTCAAGCATTGTTGAATTAACCACCTGGAAAATTATTTTCAGGCGTTGCCTAGTAGGTGATTTGGTTCAGTCGGATGAATCTCACCCACGAGATAAAGGTTTCAGCTCTTTTACTCCACAAAAGTCGATGGAAGAAAAGAAAAGAAAAGAAAAGAAAAAAGATGGAAGAGTCGAGGAAATGTGGATGTTCAAACATGGGCAGAATGGTGAATGTTACACAGTGTGTAAAGCGGCCACTTAAACCAGCCCATGTAAATGCCTGGACCTGTAAATGCCTGGATGACCATATTTCCTTCTCAAAGGTGTTTTCCCTCTCTGTTGAAATGAATTTAAATATTAAAAAAAGTAATTGAAAATCCTCTACCTATGTGAGAAAAATGTTGCAAATGTTTTTTGTTAAAAAAATACTCATTACTTTAATTTTCTATTTATTATTTTGTAATCAATAATTGGTATAGTTTGTGTTGTCTAAAATTAAAACAAAAATTCTTCCTTTTAAACTGTGTTTGCAGTTTGGCGCCAATTTTAGTAAGTGCATGAAATAAATGTAATATTTTTCAATAAAAAAAATCGTGTGTTATACTTCCGTCAAAAGCGAAAAGTCAGTTATTTGTAAAAGTCATATTTTAAAATATGTAAAGTAATAGTATTTATCAACTTTATGCAAATTAAAATTAATTAACTGTAAGTTATCATAAGTAAAAACACAGTACGTCAATTCTTTCTAAAGCATAACAACTTTTCTTTCCAACTAATTATGTCAGGAAGCTGAACTTTTGAAGCTGCGAGAAATCTATTGCCAGCAATGTCTTAAATATGTATTTATGCGCCAACATTAATTTGCTAAAATTTAAAGTAGATCTATTCAAAGGGGTTCGAACCGTCAGTGGGGTCGCAGAGAGTCACATTTTGCCAGAGGGTGTGATTCTATTGAATTCTGTGAATTCCAAGTTGCATTCCACCGGCAACTCCACTGACAAGTTCAGCTCTTTAGCGAACCCTGGGCAATGGAATCACACTCATAACATTGTGATCACAGCAGAAAACGAAAGGATGAAAGGCGAGTTTCTGGCGCCTCCAAACCAGAACCAATCAACTATGGAAAAGTAACCCCGACAGAAAAATTCACCGGAGAAGGCAACGGGAAACCACTCTGGTCATCTTTACCTAGGAATCACCATGACGAGTACTTCCAACAAGCAGTTGTCCTGGCCTCGGAGAAGCGCAGGACCGAGATGCTTTCGCTGTAGTGATCGCCAACGCCGGGAACACATGATAAGGCACCGCAAGAAGAAGTCGAAGATTGAATAGATTACTTGAAATCCTATATTGTAAATCCAGACGGGCAAAGACATTCATTTTCCATAGTTCAAAACTGTTCAATGCATTAATTTCATGAGGACAATAAAATAAAATTATGTGATTTTTTTGGATTTAAATTTTTCTTTTAACTATGGACAAAAAAAGGAAGTTTAAATAACTTATTTTTTAACGAATAGCATATACTTTAACAAGAATTTTAAAATTTTTATTGGCAAAACAATTGTGTTCTAATTTTAACATTTTTTTATTTATTTTATACTTTTTATTTGTATCGTATTCATCCAGTAGCCTTTATTGGAATTTAAAATAAAATGTATACCCACACCCAGGCCATGCTTTTGTAGGATTTTTGTATTTTTGTATTTTTTTTTATTTTTATTTTTTTTATACGCCTCCACTCGTTTGCGAGTGATTTTGAATTTTTTTTTTTTTTTTGTATTTATGTAATAGTACATTTTGTATTTGTAACTTATGTAAACCCATTGTTAAATGCAAAGAATAAGTTGAATAAATAATAAAGTATAATAATAAATAAAAAAATCTGCGCTGAGTTTTTGCTTACGGTTCTCTTGATATTGTGTTATTGCTTAAAAAAACTTAACAACTAAACGTTACATCGTTTTTCGTACTGAAATGGTTTTTTTGACTGCTCATTGCCATATATCAAATGGTTTGTAATATCTTATAAAATACTCCATATTTCACTCATTTTGTGATTTTTGAGAAAAAACTGCATTTTTACTTATGACGGCCGTATTCATGTAATGGTTTCGAAAAACCAAGAGTTAAAACAAAAAAGTAAATAAAACATATAATATTGTTCACGTACACTTCGTAACACTTCATTATGAAGTGGAATAAACCCCCCTGCCTGAGGTTTCACCGATATTTATTTTTGTTTAAATTCTATGATATCGTGAACAATATTCTGTGTTTACTAAATTAGTTTTAAATCACCCGCCGATGAGAGGAGTGCTCTCCCGAAACTGTAGTAGTGTTCTTGTAAAAGAAAAAAAAAATTGTGTAACACTAATAAAAAAATAATAAAAAAAAAGTTTTATTTTCATAAAACCTAAAAGAGCACTTACACACTTCTGGTCGAACAATAAGGAGAGGTCCCAGCAAAATGTCCATACGAGGTTTTCCCAGAGCACGAATTATGTCATACCCAAAACTCAGAGACATCTCTTATTTATTGTATTGAGAGTGTTCAATATTTTGGAAGAGCGTATTAAGCTCTCAGGACAAAAACTATTTTCAAGAAAGTAGTTAAACACTGGATTCTCCTTAGTGGGAGGGATTTGAATAGGAAGCTCCTTGATGATTTTCCGAATGATTGAGTTTACTGTTTACAATATTGATGTGCCATATATATATTTTTTTTAAATTTTTTTTTTATGTTTCTGATCCTATACTTGTAGTGATATATTCATGTGTCCGTGTCAACTAATTGCTCGTCCCATTACATGACAGGACTTTTAGTCCCATGGAGTTAGGATTTATGTCTCAAATAATGTACAATAAACTTATGTATGTGAATAAATAAATAAATAAATTAACATATTACAACATAGATGAAGAACATTTTAGAGAAGGTAATATAGAAGTCTAGGCATCTACAGGGCTTATGACCTGTGAAAGGCTGGTTTTAGTGGCCACTTTACACACTGTGTAACATCAACTATTCTGCTCATATTTGAACATCTATATTTCTTCAATTCTTTCATCTGTTGATGTTTGTGAAGTTAAATATATGAAACCTTTATTTATGCGGGTGAGATTCATCAAATTAAATTATTTTACCTACATACATCTCTGTTGAAATATGTTAATGTTAACAGCTCCCCAGGGAGTTGAATCTAGTCCTTGTCTACAAAAATTTGTACAAACTCAAAATATTGTAAATAAATAATAATAATTGAAAACAACTTTATGTAGAATTTATTTTTCTGTAGATGGACGGAAATGCGTTAAGTACCTGCATAAAAAGAAATACATATATTTCACAGTGATAAATAAAAGAAAAAGTAAAAAAATCATAATGATAAATTTGAAAATATTACCTTGTCTCAATAATCCAGCGTTTTGAAAAATCACTCCAACAATAAAATTACAAATGTTTCACTTGTCACCAGTACACAGAATTTACATTTGTAACAATATTACATTAGTTAAAAATACAAACAACTCAAATCAATTATATATTAAAAATTTCAAACTTCAAATGTTGACTGAAAACATTGAGAATTCTCTTTGAAGTGATTTTAAAATGTTCTAAATTTCGAATTCTGACACAGAAGTGATTCTCGATTGTTTTTAAATATCGATTGCTGTCATTTTTCTTGCACGAGTGGCGACCGGTTTCCGGAAAATATTGTCTTCGGTTCGTGCTCGAGCTGTGCGCAGCCTCCCGTAGCGAGCGGCAGTGGGCAACTAACTGGATGCGAAAATTTTCTTTGCGATAGTATCATTGGACCGAATGGAGGGGGTGGATCGCTGCTGGGATTCTAAATTCAATTTGAAAATGTTATTTAGTTTTTGCCGGATAAGCGAAGCTTTGTTATTTTTATTGTGATAGTGTTAGTATTATTTATTTATTTTTATTTGGGGAAAAATATCATTTTTTAAATATATTGCGTACAAAAAATATGAATTCAAATAAACGAAAATTGTGAAAACAGTCAGTAAAAATTTTCCACAGTGGTGTAAGCTATTGAATAAGTACATTATCGGTACCAAAATAACAGCAATTAACAATTGTTAGGCACATAGAAGTTGCAAAAAAAAAAAAATACATATACTTATACACAGTTATAAAAATAATGTAAATAGAAACCAAGATAAATTTAAATTTAAAGAATAAAAAAGAAAAAAGTTATATAAAAATAATAATGAACATACGAATACATACATTATTACTGACATCGTAAAAATGACGTTTTAAGAACATAGATTTAAGAATAGTCCAGAAACCGCATACGCACATCAAACAGAAGGTGACTAATCTACTCATAAATGAGTAGGTTTACGTTTTGACCCATTAGTTTCTTTGTAGACGTCGCTCAGTACGCAACTTCTGATTTAAATTCAACTATGCCGTGTTGCGTCCTTTTGAAGGGTAAAAATACTGCTAGGATCTTAAATAAACGGGATGCAATCACATTTCACGTGTAATTAGCAAATGAATGTGTATGTTACAAATGCATAACTTGAAAATCTAATTATTTTTCCATCTGTCAGATTGTCGAGGAAACAAAATGGAAATTCCGTTAGTGTTTTAGTGTTTCCAGGGCAGTACATTTTTTTACCCTACTTTGCTCATCTAATGAAAGAACTAATGAAAATTAGACCTCAGATTAAACAACGCCGTGGTGTACATTTGAACGACATTATATTTCATCTTTCATCCTTTCAAAAACCATAACATCGAAAGTTATGGATTTTGAAAGGATTAAAAATGTAATTTAATGTGCGATCGGTATGAACGGATAGATTCTAAATCAGGTGGAGAAGAATTTGTGTATCGGGGAAGTATGTTCACTTTTAACATGTTGCGTGTTGTCTGGAACACTAGTCTATGCTCGGTCAAAACGAAATGCCGATTATTCAACTCTTGTATAATTCCAGTACTCCTATGTGGGTGCGAATCTTGGCACCTTACCAAACCTCAAAACACCCAACTTCTGAGTTTTGAGAGTAAGTGCTTGAAAAGAATATTAGGTATAAGGTGGTTCGATTTTTTAAACAACATTAAAGTCCGAGAACGGACGCAGCAGCCTTCTATAACGAGCGTCTTGAGGATGCGGCGGTGGACCTGGCTTGGACGCGTGCTGCGCAGGCCTCAGGAGAACCTAAACCCAAGTTGCCTCTTCTTTAAACCTGCGGGCTCACGCCGTCCTGGAAGGCTGTCGATGACGATCTTTAGACTTTATTCAGCGGAATTAAAGGGCGCTGAATTGACGTGGGAAAAGGCAAAAATGCCGGCTGGCGATAGGGTCTCCTGGAGGAAACTGGATATGTCCACAGGAATATTAGGAGTGGATGTGGAAAAGAAAAGAAGATGTTTACTAGGGGTGGAAAGACTGAAAAAGATATATTTTCAAAATATTCATTTATTTGATTCACAAAATAGTATTAATGTAACATTTATTGAGGCATAAATTCCAACTCCATAGCACAAAAGTTATTTGTTAAGTTGGGACAAATATATGTTTTAAAATATGTTCAAAAAATCAAAGCGATGAGTAATCATCATCATGCCCTTTTCGCACCTGATGGTGCATAGGGCACCAATCGCAGCGTACCTTGATATTTTTTTTTGGAAGGTAAGATGATCAGTTTTATGTTTCAGGTACCAGTTCAGGGACTATGAAATATTCCAGTATAAAAACATCCATTTAAATAAATATTTCATATCAACATATTGGGAATCATATCCAAAACCTCTTGCATGGTAGGCAAACACGCTGACCATTACACTACGAGGCCGAAAATAAAAGGAAAGCGATGATAATAATATTTTTTTTTCAAATATATATATATATATTTGATGATGTAGTAACTATATAAGTTATTAATTTTAAAATACTTGGTACACTTTCACTTATTTGTTTGACCAATTTGCGCTTTCACCCCTTTAAGTGGAAATGTACCAAGTATTTTTAAATTAATAACTTTTATGTAAATATAAGTTATAACATCATTACAATGGAATTCCATCAAGAATTGTCAATAAATTATTTAAATATAATTTAAATATTTTTTGAAATACACCTGAACTTACCTAGGATTTGATTCCGGCATTTTTCTGTTTTTATTTTTTCAAAAATAAATTTATTATCTCACGTATTAATTGAAGTTGTTAATCAATGAAATAGAGATGCATAACTTTTTTCCTATATTTGCCAGTCTTCGGATATTTATATTTTTTGTTTTGTATTTTATTTTGTGTTTGATTTTTTTCTTCTGATAGTACTACTCCAAGGTAGAAGTTGGCTAACGTCATGGCAATTTTAGTTTTGTCCGCAGCCGCTCTGAATGAGAATTATTTAGAGCTGCAGTGGAATAATCCTTTTTTAAGTTTGTAAGCCAGAAAATACATCTTATTCCTACATCGTCCTTTCGACGGATTTTTTCAACGTTTCCTTGTAATATGATAAAGGTAATAAACCAAAATCAGTGATCGAATATCCCATTTCCAAGACAAACAAAAACGATTTTTTTCCGAGTATCTTAGCCTTGTACATGACACGTAAGGCTACTTACTACAGGGTTCCAAATAAGTATGAAAAAAAATGATACAATCAATTTTAAAATCACGGAAATATCACGTGTGCTTATTTATTTATTTATTTGATTCAAATTGTATTTATGCAACATTTATTGAGACACCAATCCCGACTCCATGCATAACCCTTTAACAACATACATACACATCATATAAACATGTGTAAAGTGGCCACTAAAGCCAGCCAATGACAGGTCATAAGTCCTGTAGATGCCTAGACTTCTATGTAACCTTCTCTAAAATGTTATTCATCTTTGTTGTAATATGTTCATATTAACCGCTCCCCAGGGAGTTAAATCCAGTTCTTGTCTTTAAAAATTTGGGTAAACTCAAAATGTTGTTGATAAATCCACCTGGTCCATGAAGAAATACAGAAATTGAAAAAAAAACAAATTTTCAGGCGTTGTCTAGTATGAAGGCGAAATAATTCAATTAGATGAATCTCACCTTAAAAAAAAGGTTTCAGGTCTTTAACTTCACAAACATCAAGAGATGAAAGAATTTAAGGAATATAGATGTTCAAATATGGGCAGAATGGTGAATGTCACAGTGTGTAAAGTGGCCACTTAAACCAGCCAATGACAGAAGCTCTGTAGATACCTAAACTTATATGTTACCTTCTCTTAAATGTTATTCATCTCTGCTGTAATATGTTCATATTAACAGCTTCCCAGGGATTTGAATCCAGTCTTTGTGCACTAAAATTTGGAGAAACTCAAAATAATCTTGATTTACCTAAAACATTATCAAAAAAGAACAAAAACATTATCAAAAAATACATAACATATCAACATATAAAAAAACATGTAAAAAAAATAGTAAAAAATTAATTCAAACACTTGAAATCAAGGAGTTTCTTACTCAAATTTCTCTCCCTAAGGAAGGTCCAGTTCTGAAGCTCCTTTTTGAAAATAGATTTTGTCCTTGAGAGCTTAACAAGCTCTTCCAAAATATTAAACACTCTCGGTGCGATAAAGGAGAGGTGTCTCTGAGCGGGTTTTGGGTTTGACATAATTCATTCCCTGGAAAAACCTCGTACAAACGTGTTGTCGAGACGTCTCCTTATTGTTCGACCAGAAGTGTATCAGTGCCTTTTACAGGTGATATTGCCTCACATCCAGGACCCTTAAGCAATGAAACCACACATTCGCCTGAGTTTATTGAAATGAGAGTGAGTCCCAGGAACAGGGTGAACGGTTCACATAAATCTACCTAGGCAAACGAATGTTTGTCGCAGGAGGTAAAACTAGCAGTTCACAGATGGAGTTTTGGTGCCGATCCTGACATATGGGAGCGAAGTATGGAATTTATTTATTTATATATACGCCCAATGGGTATTTTTAAGGACATATTTATACATAGAAAATTATTATCAAGAAAAGTAGAAAGACATAATGGTATATGGTAGACTTGGTGGAAGTGGAAGCGGGAGAGAGGTGTTTGTAATTGGATTTGATTCAGTGATCGTTTAAAAGAAGACGTCTTGTTATCACAGAAATCAAGACTGGTATGTTTGTTGGCAGACCTGAAAATTCTGGGCATTGGGGAATGAAAACCATAGTTAATTCTATGGTTATCGGTATAAAAAAATAAGTTTTGTCTAAGGTTTCTAGTTGGGATATTTAATTTTATTGAGCTCAGTAGTTCAATTGGAAAAACAATGATGAAAGTGGGCTGAATACCGTTGAAATGCGATCTCTAGGGTGAATTTTTAGTAAAACTATATTTAATAGGTGCACAAATGTCGAGATCCGTGCGTTTTGTAAGGCTGAGATTAGAAGTATCAACAAAATTAAGAAATGAGTACTGCGTTGGTTCTAATCCATGCTTACCTAAGGTCTGCATGCAAAGACATAATGATATACGGCGTTCTAATATTTCTGCCTACTCCTGCGGGGAAACGGTTTGTTATTGTTTTTTCTTCAAAGTTAGCTGCATTTTTTATATATTTGCATGTGTAGTGGTAATAGCGTAAGACTACTTTATGCAATTGTTCAGGTTTGAAAAATCCGAAAATTATGTTAGTTTATTTTTCTCAAAAATTGAGTAGCTTCATTTTTTTTAAATTTCATAAACCACGATTTAAATTGAATTAATTTCTACCGCTTTTGTTGCTCCTTTCACTGTGAGTTTGGCAAGTTATGTTGAAAGCTCATGTGTTTTTTTGTCTTTCTTCCTCACGACCAAATTGTTATTACAGTAACAGGCGCAAAAACCGTTTTTTTACTAGCACAATCTAGATACAACAATCTAGTACTATTATGGTACTTAATATAAATTTAACAACATCAATATAATGTACAGATTATATTATCATCATTATTTTAGAAGATTACCTACATCACTGACGCCCTTCTAACGAATCACCAAAATATTTATTTCATAATGATTCAATTATTAACGCCGCTCATTTCAAAGTTATTAACTACTCCAATTGAACGTAGTTATCCATAAAGCAGCCAGCCACAGAAAAATGAAACTGAAATAATAGCACTTTTGTGAAATTAGTAAATAATCAAATTTACACAAAAGACGGATTTTTTTACTTTGACAGAGGATAAATAATATATACATCTATACATCTAAACATTAAAAAATAATTTAATTATGTATTTGACCTGTTTTAATGACTTTTAAAGTCTAGCTGACCACAAAACATAAGATTTGCATTTTACAGAAAACAGCCAGCCCTAGTAAAATTCTGATGTACTCGTATGTTGTTTCATTTTGTATTGAATATATTATATATTTTTCTATATTTATAATGTTTATTTATTTATTTTATTTTACTTATTTATTAAACGATGCAGTGTCTTTTACAATATATTCTTTCCTCTATCGTTCTTGCTCTAACTATAATGCTTTTTTTTCATATATTCATATATTTAACACTCCCTTTAATTTATTTTAAAATAAATAAATACTGATTCCTTCTGGCTGCAATACGATCCTATTTGATATTTAATGAGGCTCACACTTACACACACCTATACACTTACTCTCATACAAATACACATAAACACAACTTCATATTTATTATTTTTATTTAAAAACTTTGCTGGTCTGTCCTTAAACCGTACTTTCTTAATGTTATTATATCATTTTCAACTGTTTGTTTCTATAAAATAAATAAATAAATAATATACAACATTTTATCGAGTTCTGTTATTCAAACATAAAAAAAACAATTTTAAAACATGAATATGTGACATTGGTCGTAAGGAGTCAGAAATTTTGATGCATGGTGGATTAAAGATTCTTACTGGATGTTGAAAATAAAGTATAATTAAAAAAAAAAAAAAAATTGCAATCATCAAGTTTCGCATTATATAAATAAATTGTCTTTGTTTTATGTATGTATGTATGTATGTGTATGCGCATGGGTGTATGTACACGTGTGTGTATATATGTATATGTGTATATATATATATATGTATGTATATGTATATATTTTTATGTATGTATATATGTATGTGTGTGTATGTGTGTGTATGTGTGTGTATGTGTGTATGTATATGTATGAAAATGTGTAATCGAGGAAGTTAATATTTTATTAGTATGTGCTTTCTATTAACTTGTAAACTATTATCATGTATAAAAATGTAGTTGCCTAGCTTTAAAAGGGGTATAAACCCTTGTTAACTGGGCAAAGTGAACATTAATTTGTGTTGATGATAAAATATATTTGTAAATAAATAAATAAAAATATATTTACATAAATGTATGTCAGCATATACACGATATAAAAAAGTCGGTATATTATGAATATAAAATGCGTTAGCAGCAGATCATGAGCATAAGTAGCTTTTGCAGATTAATTGTCAATCGTTACTATAGAACATTACCAAATATTTATAAAGAGATGATTTGAATTCACAGAGACTTAAGTAAAAAATGTCGATATGAGAGGAACGTTCATTTCCTAATCTGTGTATACGCGGTTTGGGTGAATGATAAAGGTAGTTGTTTTGAGAAGGGTGATAATAATATATAGTGTTTTGTCTGGTTATGGCACTTAATATATAATTATTATAAAAAAAAAGAATCACTTATAAAATAATTTGATTATCGGTTAAAGGAATTTTCTTGATTTTTTTAATGGCTGACCACACAGCCAAAAGTAAACATTTAGCATAAAATAGTCAGATCTTATATCGAATAATATCTCATTCAAACTTTGAATGTATGAGGTGAAATTATGTATTAAAACTATTGAGATATAATATATTGAAATGACATTCCATACATATCAAAATATTGTAGAAAATTATTGCAGTTTTTGTATGAAAGCGGCCTGGCTGTTTTAACTCGAACATTGAATTGACCTTACGGCACCCAATAACACTACCATCTATTTCTTTCATAACTGTAGACTAGCTGCTTTCTGCATAACTACGTTCAATTGAATCTAGTCACAGTGAAAGGATTGTTAGTACTACAATTGACAATCATATTATAACATACTTCTGAAGGAACATAGATGATCAAATATGGGCAGAATCGTGAATGTTACACATTGTGTACAATGGCCACTTAAACCAGCCATTAACAGGTCATAAGCCCTGTAGATGCCTAGAGTTCCATATTAAATTCTTCAAAATGTTCCTTATCCCTGTTGCAATATGTTAATACAATAACTAATTATTTATTTATGGCGGCAATTTTATTTTATAAATTGAGTTTTATACTGACATTTCTTGGTGGAACTGCATTTTAATTATTATAATAAAAATACTTTATAGTTTTATTCCACTTTTATTTATAATTATTTTATAAATTATAATTATTCCACTTTTATTTATAATTATTTTATAAAACCAGTCTGACAATGTCGGTCACGACGAAACCCGGTCACTGGTAAAAAAATGATAAAATAATTTTAAATAAAAGTGGAATAAAACTATAAAGTATTTTTACTATTATAATTTATTTTATATGTTAAAAGGGCAGAATCAAGCCACATTATCTGTGCATCTAGGCGTTCGTTTTTATAACTGTCGATTTTGTCGGAATTTAATTCGACTGTTAAAATCCCGGTATTATTAAAAACCCTGCTTGTTGGGAAAATAAAACCCAACATCTTCAGTCGAAGGTCACTTATGCACCACTGGGGAGGAATGAGGGTTGGTGATGATAAGGCAATAATAAAACTTTCTATTCGATTAGAAAAAATTCTTGCGATTTCTCGCGGAAGCACCAGTAAGGGGCGTTCTAGGAAACCATGCATGGGTGCCATCTTATATTACATATAATCGCAATCGATGGAAGGATGTTAGTAAAAGAAATTACTAATATATTTTATAGAGTCGCGGAACTCTGATGACATAAGTGTTTTACCATGTAATAATGTTACTATTGCGTATAATTTAATTGAATTTAATGACGTATCAGTTAATAAATAGGCACACGATTTTCCTACTAACCACCACTGAATTTTTTTTTTTTTTTTTTTAGAGTCTTTATTCAATAAAATATACATATTATTACATTATAATACATTATAAAGAAAACAAAGTATTAAGATATATTTTGTCCCGATAAACTATTCAATAATAGTTTGTCATCGGGTGCTCAGACATTAGTTTTAATTAATAATCAAATAAGAAGAGTACAGACATAATACTGTATACGTATAAAATAATAAACATAAAAATAGTTTAAAGATTTTTTTTATTTTTTTTTAAGTAAGAAAATAGAGTAAAATAATACAATTAAAATTAAAGAATAGTAATTTACTTAAATATATTTTAAATATAAGAAAGAAAAAAAAATAATAGACACATATATAAATAGTGTGTGCTCATAAATGTAATCAAAACAAGATAAGAAAATAAATTAAACAAGGTAAAGTAAATCTAGAATTTCAATTCATATCTACAGAAAATAAATATAAAAAAATAGTAAGAAAATTAAAAGTACATATTAAAATTAAGATCTAACATTTTACATTTGTAAATGAAATAAGAAAGTAAGAAAGTAATAAAAGAAAAGAAAAGGTTAGCCCAAGAAAATAACAAAAATGTAATTAATGAGGGATAAATTTTTTTTTTTTCAAAAAATGTATATATGTAAAAAAATAATAATAAGTAAAGAATATTAAAAAATTTAAAAAGTGTATTACATAAATACTACATAAATAATAAATCAATAAAGGAACGTTTTATCTACTAACCACTTACGTAATAGAAACTTAATTTTATTTTTACTATGACATGTTTTCATGTCAAGTGGCAACAAATTAAATACTTTTGGAACAATATAATCCAACGTACGTTGTCCATATTTATTTTTAAATTTTGGTACTACTAGGCCATCAACAGATGTAAATCTTGTTAGATAGCTGTGTTCTAATTTATTTTTATATATCGAGCTGAACATCTGTTGGATAATAATTTTGCTCCATAAAATACCCTTAACTGGTAAAACATTTAATTTATCATACATAAATGGGGTATTATTCCTCTGATTGTATACATAATTGGGTGCAATCAATTTGACAAGTGCATTTTGAACATTTTGTACATATTTAATGTTTGTTGAACAAGAATGTCCCCAAGCAGTGATCCCGTATCTTATTATAGATTCTCCCAGAGACAAATATACTAATCTTAGTGTGGAGAGAGGAACTAAAAACTTTAATTTGTGTAGTTGACTAACTACAGATCTTAACCGTTTGCATGTTTTCATAACATGAATATTCCACTTAAAAAAGTTATCAATAGTTAAACCTAAATAAACATATTCATTCACAATTTTTAGTACATCGCATAAGCAAGCTCTATCAAAGGTAGAGTTATGAAGGCATTCAAAATTATGAGTTTTTACAATAGGTAACATATTTGTTTTGGCGTGTGGCGATCTAACATGCATTAATTGACTTTTTTTGGCATTTATTAAAAGACCCGCATCATGACACCAAATTTGTAAAATATTAAAGTCATCCTGCAACATTTCAGTACATTTATTAATATCACTATGCGAAACAACTAGAGCAGTATCGTCTGCATAAACAAAGTGTTTAACATGTGAAAAAATATTTTTAATGAATGATACATATATTATATACAATATGGGTCCTAATATGGAACCCTGGGGGACACCTGCTTTGATATTTCTATTACTGCTTTGTGCACTATCGATACTTACGGACATTGTTCTATTAGTTAGGTAGTTTTTGAAGAGGTTAAGTAATGGTCCTCTTATTCCGATTATATTTAAACATTTTAATAGTTTACAATGATCTATAGTATCAAAAGCCTTAGAAAAATCAATAAACAATATTAATACATGTTTTCTATTATTTAGTTCATTATTAACATAATTAGCAAAACTTTGGAGAAGAGTTTCAGTACTCTTCTTTTTTTGAAAACCGTGTTGGTTAATATCAATTATTCCAAAAAGTTCGAGATATTTTGTTAATTTTAATAATACATATTTTTCAAAGATCTTTTCAAGAGCAGGTAGAATACTAATAGGTCTATAATTTCCTAATAATGAATGATCACCTCCTTTGTATATTGGTCTAATTATACTGCATTTTAATTTCAATGGAATTTCGCCCTGAGATATAATTTTATTTATTAAATGCGTTACAATCGGTCCTAGAATATCAATATGTTTTTTAATATCAACCATTCTGATTAGATCAGCTCCTGGTGCTTTCGAGTTTTTCATTAGCCTTATGATATTAACGATTTCAAATAGTTTAGCTTGAGGTAAGTATAGACTGTGGGGGAGCTCTTCAGATATTGATTTATCAATTTTCTTGTCACAGATGTGTAACATTTGAGACACATTTTCAGAGAAATACTCGGCAAAATCATTCGAGACCTTTTCAACGTTATCATCATTGTTAACAAAGTACCTTTTAATAACTTCATCACAGTTTGTTTTAGATTTTCTGCCCAATATTCTGTTACATTCGTCCCATGTCTTTTTAACATCATTGAAACAATTTTGAAATTTCATATTGTAATGTGCGATCTTAAATTTGTTAATTTTTTTATTTAGATTGTTTCGTAACCTTTTATATTCCTTTTCGTAATATTTATTGCCAGGAGAGCTTTTCCATTTCTTAAATAATACGTCTCTAAATTTTATATCATTCAATATTTCACCATTCATCCAATCTTTAACAGCGCGAGGTCTGGTTTTATTCTTATATGAAACTAAAACTAAACTATCCTTATATATATTCGCAAAATTCTCACTAATTTTATTGTATAATGCGTTGACATCATTTTCCCCTAGGAGGGCATGCCAGTCATATTTTGTAATGTGTCTATCTACACACTTCTGTGACAGTATGTACGTTGGTTTACTTTTGGCAGCATTTAGATAGTTATTATTTGCGGCAAATTGAAAACTAATCGCTGTCGTATAATGATCAGCTATCATGTATTCGCATACACAGGCACGTATGTTTGCGGAGAACGTCTCTCGCCGCATACCACCTTCCTTTTTTGGAATATATCTCAAGTATATGTGGTCTATACATGAGATAGTAATTCCATTTCTAACTATCGCTTCCCTTGTGACGTCGGAAATACATTTTACTAAAAAGTTATCAGTCATTATGTTTTCATATGAGATAGTCATCGGATCAAATTCATTCAAAAGATTTAAATTAATATCTCCTAAGAACAATAAGTTTTCATTTATATTTATACTATCTTTGAGGAATAGTGAGATTTCATTTAAGAACCCCTGTTTGTTTAGATTTGGGGGTCTATATATTGCCAGGATATGTACATTGCTTTTATTAGGTAAAGTCAAAGTCCCAAATACATTTTCGAAAAAAGTGGTTTGTAATGTTTTTTTATTAAAATTTAACCTCTTACTAATATATAGCATTATTCCGCCACCCTGCTTATTAGTTCTGCAAAAATTGAAAGAATTATACTCTGATATATTATAAAAACAGGTTTCATGTTCCTTGATCGAAGTTTCACATAGCATTAGAACATCAATAAACTGTAAGCAGTTCTTGAAATATGCATAGAATATATCCCAATATTTACATATTGAGCGAATATTTAACTGGACACAAGTAATTTTATTATTTAAACGCTTATTACAATTAATTAATTCAATGAAATCCTCTAGTTTGCTAACTCTTATATATTCGACGTCGCTCTCGTAATCTATAAATTCAAGACTCATGGCATGATATTCCCTTTCAATATAATACAATCTATCAAAATATAAATATGTTCACAGTGTTTAAGAAGCTTTTTAAGCCTAAATAAAATATAGAAATATACTTGTGACAGTTGTAGTGAATAAAAAAACATAATATTGTATACAAAAGCAGGTAACATAATATGGTTCAAAAACAACCGATGAGGTAAATATAATAGTGATGTATGACTATTATATGTTAAAAAAATTGTCATATCAACAAATTTATAAATGAAATAATATATACAAGTTTTAGCCGTGTCATAATATTCAATGCAATAAATATAATTTAGTAAATATTTCCTTAGTTTTAATATTTCAATGGAATAACCATATACTATTCTTAAAAATGTAAAACAATAAATAAAAGAGAGTATATATGTTACAAGTAGTATACCTATACAATTAGAAAACACAACACCGTGCATTATAAGCACGTATATGAAAACTTTTAAAACTAGTACTTGTTGAAGAGATTTATTTTTATTATAAAATATAAGTCTCATTAAATTGTATATAAATATCCGTTGATTTAGTTGCATATCTACCAAATTCATATAAAAATATTTACGCGTACGAGTATGTTCACTAAAGTAAAAATAAAAAAAATGAGGCGTGAAACCAGTTCACGGATTAAAATGTAAACAATACTAGATAATATATTGTCATGAATGTAGTAAAATTTAAGTATTTTTTCATCACACATCATTGCACCAATAACATTCGTATTTAAATATTTACATATCAAATACATTATATACAAATAAGGAAACAAAATAAAATATACACTTAATAATCTATAGATGAAGAACAATATTGAATCATATAGGTACCAGGGTACGTTTTCTGAGGAGAAATTAAAATCTATCTTCAATTTTATATACAAAGTAAAATTAAGTTTTTTGTATGAAAAATAGAATATGTTTACAATTTTTTTTCTAAATATGTTAAATTGCCGGTTACCGATGAAGATATTTAAAAAAATTTATACCAATATACACACTTTCATACATAAATGTCGATATTAGTTTATACCGATGAAGATAGCCGGCTGTTCATAATTGCGGCCCAGGTAAACAAAGAAGTTATACACTTTTTATTATTTATTTATAATTTTTAAAAACCTGTTAGGGTTATAAAAGAAATATCATAAGGTCTAGTCATATTATTTCTTGTCTGATAAGTGAAGTCATCGTATACTTTTTTAGGGTTGATTTTAAATTTATCTTCAGTGTAATTTTGCAATAAGGTTTTAATAGTCCAGGAATATTAGAAAAAAATAGCCATAAATACAAAATGTTTAATAACCAGCTGTTTTTTGGTGCATGTGTTTTAATTGTGGTACTTAATTATTGCTCAAAACTCCTCCCCCGCTTGTGTCTTGAGATATTTCATTATACAGGATGTCCGATGGAATATTACATACCTAAAACCGTTATAACTTTTAAACGCAAGCAGCTAGAAGAATTTGAAGTGTGGCGTTTTAATACCTCAATTACGTTGTTTATTTATTATTTAAAAACATTGGTTGAAAGAGCGGCGTTGTTTCGCTATCGAGGTTTAATTAAAATACAATTTTTGCTTACTGCGAAGGCGGCGCTACGCGAATTTTATAAAATTTAAAACATTTGCGGAGAAGTAACGGGCCTTGAATAAAATAAATGCGAAATTGAAATGAAAGGTTTCAGAAACAGCTGTAAACTGTCGTTGCAGAAGCCGAGCTTCATTTGTTTCGTCTGCGTCTGATGATAAGGTCTAGAGCGGAAGTGATTTAGTATTGAAAAATGCACAAATGTCAACTGCCGATAGCAAAGGCACGCAGCTCTTTCATCCAAAGTATAATAATAATGTTAAAATTTTTAACTTCTCTTACTAAAAAGCTCAATTTGTTTTTAACATAATCTTCGTACATCATGATTTTTGCCTTTTTTGGAATGACGTCATTACATTGGTGAGCCCGTCTATCTGTTTCGTCTATTTTAATTGTCTGTATAATCTCATACAAAGCGAAAGAGCTTGCCCCTTTTCGATGTGGTATATCATTTTGTTAATTTTCAATTTAACCACTTTTTGACAAATATTCATGGTCTAGAAGACAAACATGATAATTAAAAAATTGACCATTTTTCAGGAGAGCAGTTTAAAGCTTGAAAGTTGCTATTTTGTCTTTGTTTTCGAGTAGTTTATTATGAATAAGTAACTACGATTTGGGAAGAAATAAAAAAAAAAGCGTTTTAGTGAGTGCAAATGGTACGGCATGCCCATTTAATGCACTTGGCGTTAAAAGGTCCAAAATCATTTTTTTTGTATTTCGTACGTTTGTCTTCTAGACTATTGAAATACATATTATATGGAGCATTGTATTAATTTTATTTAAAAAAAAAATAATGGCTCTGTTTCAAGCCATGACAACCTATGGAATAGCTGGCTGGTGGGGTTGTGCGGCATCCATTTTCAAGCCGTTCATAATTTCACAGAAATTATTATTGAGAATAATGTTCCGGCACCCTCCAACATACTCTTCAGAACAGCTGTTCCAATACACGAAGGTGCTGGATATGAGACAACTGTACCTAAAAAAAGCACTTACACACTTCTGGTCTAACAATAAGGAGAGGTCTCAGCAGAATGTCCGTACACACAACTCTTATTTATCGCACCGAGAGTTCAATATTTTGGAAGAACGTATTAAGCTCTCAAGGACAAAAAATAATTTTAAGAAAGGAGTTAAGGACTGGATTTTCCTTAGTGGGAGGGATTTGAGTAGGAAACTCCTTGATGACTTTCCAAATGCTTGAGTTTACTATTTACCATATTGATGTGCCATATATATATAAGTTGTTTAAAATATTTTTTATAATTATTTTTTATGTTTTTAATCCTTTATTTGTGGTGATAAACTCGTGTGTCTGTGTCATATAATTGCTCGTCCTATCTCAACACAGGACTTTTAGTCCCATGGAGTTCGGACGTATTGTCTCAAATAATGTACAATAACCTTTTTTGTATTTAAATAAATAAATAAATTTGCGTATAATTTTGAGTTCTTTGGAATAGATCTTCTCGTTTTTCATAGATCTCTTCATCACCAAACGCAGTGTGGGATGAAAAACGATTGGTATGAAATAACCCGAAGTATTTTAAACGTTAATCGTGTTTTTTTTTGTAAGGACGTTTGCCATTATTTTATTGTCCTAGTTTTTCTTTGCAATGTGTATTTATTTTTTTGTTTGTTTAGTTTCTTGTACATATAAAAAAAGGAAGGGTGCCTGTCCGTAAATGCTATTTTACGGCTAAACTTTGTTTCTAGATATCGGTTTGACAGTATCTACAAGAAAATGTAATTTTCATACATATACATAATACAAGGCTAGCACAACGTGAAGGCTTGTCAGTACCGAGTTTTTTAAAAATAAGTATGGCCAAAGAACATTTAATTATACTATTCCAAATTTTTTCAATGAGACTTCTAAGCAGATCTTTAAAAAAAAATGTTGACAAAACATTTAAGAAAAAAATTACTCAATGGCTTATATGTAACAAGGCTTCATACTGATTATTATTTTATGTTGGCATTTTATATTTTTGGAAATATTTTGTGTGAAAAGTACGTATGCTTATCCTTAAGTTCTCAATAATGTTTATTTAAATTTTAAATTAATGTAATTTCTTAATTAATTAATTCGACAGGCGCCGTGGCGCAGTTTGGTTAGACGGCTAACTGTGAAACTAGCGTCGCAGGTTCGATTCCCGCCAGTTGCAAGAAAAAAATCCAAGAATTTTTTTTTCTCGATTGGTCTGGGTGTTGTGGTGTGTTTTTCATAACCTCCTTCCATATCCCCTCTATCTCACCTACTGACAAGCCTCAAAATAGAGGCTTAGTGGGTTATTCCTTAAAATAATTATTTTTTTTTGTAAAGGAAAAAATAATAATCTGCTGATCAGCTGGATTCGCGGTTAACTGGGTTTCATCATTTTTCCTGGAATATTTTCTGTTCATGTATGTCCTTAAATAAAAATAAATAAAATAATAATAAAATAAATTAAAATCTTTATAAAAGTGTTGTCATTATATAAATAAATAAAAATAGTGTTTTGTGCAAAATAATTTGCTTTGATGCAAATAAATAATAACGATAGTTTACGTTGTGTGGGAAACAAGGATGCTTTAGAAAGAACACAAGGCCGAGGAAGTGAAAGGACACTTTGATGTTCAGAAAACTATTTGTACCTGTTGTAAGAGATTCATCGAGCAAGGCTCGCATTCAACGAAAGATAATACAATTTGAATCAAATGTGGACCGAAAGCTTCTTAAATAATTTGTCGTATTTAAATTTATTTCAACAGAGACGGACATATTTTTGGAATATGGAAGTCTAGGCATTTACAGGGCTCATGAGCAGATGTTCTGAGTGTTTGAATCGAGAGCGGTCTTGTAATCGCTCAGTAGATAAGTACAGATCGTTAAGCATACCGTCGTGGTAATTGTCAAAAGTCATATAGAAAATCATGTTCAAGTGAGCATCTTTTGCTTGATTTGAGGTTTGTTGGGGTTTATAAACGCCTTGAATTGGCTAATTTTTATCACAAAAGAAGCTAAGCCTATTTAAAATATAATTGAGGACTATTTCAAATTTCAATGGAGTAAGGAACGTGCACTAAATTTTCGGGGTCATTTATTGGTTGGATTCGGTAATATTATGTCGAGATGACAATTCGGTAGAACATATGGAGGTAGATAGAGATAGTACAGAAGTTAAGTATACTGTCTCGGTATACACCGATAAATATTGCCTTTATAATCGCGGCCGTGCCAGGGAGAAGCCATAAGCCCAGAAAATGCCGAAACTTCCATTTAAAGTAACAGTAAGTTCCAATTATTAAATTCTTGTCAAAATTTTACGGGTCAAAGATATAAACTTTAGTTTTTTTGGCATTTCTGCATATAAAGGTTAACACATATTGCACAAACTCATATTTATGGTCTTAAATGCTGTTCGGTTCAGTTGTACGTGTTATAAACCTTTACGCGAGATAAAAAGTAATTAATTATATCATTAAATCGATATTGTAATAAACAGTGTTACGCTTAACATATTACAACAGAGATGTATACTGCCGTCATGCGTCATAAGCAAAATAACAGTTATTTGCAAAAGCCGTATTTTGAGATATGCTGCATTTTAGTATTTATCAACCTCATCCAATTAAAAAAACTGCTATCATAAGTAAAAACACAATAGGTCAATTTTTTCTAAAGTTTAAAACTTTTGTGTGTCATATCTACACTGAGTTTTTGCTTATAAATCTTTAAATATTGTGTTATTAGTTAAAAAACATTGTATCGTTTTTTTCACTTAAATATATCTTCTCATTCTAAATCAAATGGTTAAAATTTTATTTTAAAACATTACCTGATTTAAACTAGTTTTATGATTTTTGTCAAAATGATGTTCCTTTGTTTATGACCGCAGTGTAACATTTTAGAGACGATAATATGGTAGTCTAGTCATTTACAGAGATTATGACCTGTCATTAGTTGGTTTTTATTGCCACATTATTTACTGTGTTTAAGTACGTGTGTATTAGTAAGACTTTAATTTATTGCAACGGAAAAGGGGAAATATTTTTGAAAGGGAATATTGAAGTCTAGGCATTTTTAGGGCTTATGACCTGTCATTAGCTGGTTTAAGTGGCCACTTTACACACTGTGTAACATTCACTATTTTGCTCATGTTGTGTTTTCAGGCGTTGCCTAGTAAGTGAAATAATTCAGCCAGAGAAATCTCAGCCACATCAACAACAAATGTGTATTTTTTTATTTAAAAAAAAGTAGAAACATAAATAATGTATAAATATCTACACCATACTATAAAGAAAGGAACGAATAAATAGAGAAAAAATGAGAGAAGAGAAAGGAAAAACTAGAATATTCAGGAAGTGACATTTAAATCGTAATTTGAATATGAATGTCTCTGACCTTAATTAAACTTCTATTGAATAAATAAATAATAAAGACGTTAATGTTTAATCGATAGCGCCCTTATTTATGGTTCTTAAAAAAAGAACACACGACAAAATACACCTGTTGTTTAAACATTATAAAATAAAAAGCAAATATTTGTCCGGATAAACTATTGAATAAAAAATAAGTTAAATTTATTTTTATAAAAACTTAATTTGGTTAAATGTATTAATTTATTAAATAATTATAATATTCAATAATCAGTCATAAGCCCTGTAGCCTTGACTTCTAGATTACCTTTACTAAAATGTTCTTAATATCTTTTGTCATATGTCAATATTAAATAATAGTTTGTCATCGGGTGCTCAGATATTAGTTTTAATATAGATTCAAATAAAAGAGTACAGATATAAAATTGTAAACATTAAAAATAATGATCATTTATTTATTTAGTTTGGGATGCTTTGAAAAAATAAATAATGAAAAATTAAGAAAAAAAAACTCAACGAAACCAGACAAAATGGTTGAAAATATTTTTTAAGCAGTAGAGGAATAGAAAAAAAAACGAAATCAAATTAAAGCACAAACATTTACATGGATATATTTGAAACTTAAAAAAAAAAAATGGCGGCTTATAAATTAGAAGAACCCATTAAAATTAAGATCTAAAATACGAAAGAAAGAGAAGAAAAGGTTAAAAAGAAAATAATGAAAAATTGTTTAACGGGAGGTAAAAATAGTCTTTTAAAATTAAAGTGTTACGTAAATAATAAATAAAAAATACAGAAATTAAGACAGATGCTGTAACCATTGTGAGACTTATTTGTCATAACCTTAATTACTTCAAAAAGGCATTTTTTATTATCGTCTTAAGCTCTGACTTCAGAATCCCAAAATTGCATTATGTACTATGGTTTAAAAATATATGGAGAGATGCTTGAATGCAGAATTTAAAAATTTGAATGAATTAAAAAAGAAATTTTATGTTTACTACAAGATAATGTCAAAAGATATGTTATTAAAGTGAGTCTAAATATTACTTTATATACTTATTGGAATATTAGCAAACTTAAGAAATAAAAAAAAATAGCTCCTAATGCGACCATCACTATTTATCGAAGAGATCTCCAATTTTTTACAATTTATTTTTTTACTTTAGCTTTCATCGAAGTGAGGTAGTATAGCAAACAATTTGTAAGGACATATCGGTTCCTATATGGGCAATGCCTGTTCAAGGCGACTGATATGTTGCGGTAAATAAAAACATCCTCTTTCTGAACTTAATGAATTCAGGTGATTTCGATATCGACGCGATTTAAAAAAAATAGCGTCACTTTTAGTTAGGTTATGTTACGTGAAACTAGTTTTTGATGTGCATGTGATTATTTAATCGATTCGAACACTATCAAAATATAGTTTTTACTACCCTGATTTGTGACAGACGGGCAATGTTCTGTCAAAATCACGCATATGGTTCCATAATTGATTCCACGATTTATTAAATTGACATAAAATAGCAAATGGCGAATTGGACGTCCCGAAATTAGCTAGATTTATCAGCTTAAAAGTACCTGTTCGAAATACTCGGCAGCTAAAGTTATTATTTGAATCTCCTGGCAGTCATAATTATTATTACAATTCACCAATACCTAGACTACACCAGCCAGCGGTTAGGTAACGAGTATGGTGAAGTTGATATATTTCGATTGTCTTTTTATAATTATAGGCTAAGTATTCAAAATGTTATAAATTAATCTGTAAAAAATTTCTTAATATTGTTCTTTATTTACTTATGCATAGTTTTTATATTTAAATATATTGAATATCTTTTTATATACCCACATACCTATGTTGGTACATTTCCTTATTTTGACTTATTAGTATGCCGTTTAGTTTTTCTTATGCTATTTATAATTTTAACTAAATTTACATACTTATTTTTTACTGCTACACTTGAATGTATTTCTAATAAATGTAAAAGCCCGTAGGGCGGGTAAATGAATAAATAAATAAATAAATAAACAAGTGGTCATACTGATCATTTGATACGCTAAATAAGTACATACTATTATACATATTCAAGAATGAGGAATGTGGAATTAGATGATGAGTTTGGAAGGAGAGAGAAAGAGGAATCATAGATAGAAAAGGAAGAAAAATAAATCTTTAAAAAAATTAAAAAATTACAGTTAATTCTCCTGAATTATTATTATTATCTTATAAATGTTTGTTGGCTTTTCAACAAAATAAAGTAAGGTGGAATGATCTCTAATTGGTTTGATTTCAAGATTTTTACCTGGCAGTAGCCATCGAGTCGTTTTATTTATTTATTTAATATTTCTACATAATGTTTTTTGTACATTGGCAGTCTTATTGCCAAATAGCAATATCTTCCAACCAACCAATAAAATTGTTTTATTTATTTTTTTATTTTTGTAAACATAAACGGCAAATCTGCCTTTTACAAACATTTATAATATTAACATATTTGGCTTAATTTCTTTTTTAAACATGAACCACCTTAAACCCAAGATTTATATTAAAAAAAAAAACAAAAATTATACAAGATTTACATTAAAAAAATTAACCTAAAAATTATACAGCATATTCAGTAGAAAGTTTAAATAATAAAACATTCTACAGTAAATCGACAAGAAAATCATATGTACTGTTTCACTCAGCTAGGCAAAGTAAACAAAAAATTGTATACATATATATTATGAAATGCATAAATAAATAAATATAATTACCATTCACCATCTTTGAAAAATTTCAAAAGGTTTGTTCTATAGGAACAATACCCTACACTAAATATATCAGATAAGTGGGAATAACTATTGCCGAGTTCATGAAGCCTTTTTAATACGGCATTACAAGTATACACTGTCCGTGAATTGTTGCTACAAAACGGTGGCACCTATCTAGTCATTCTTCCAGGCACCCTGAAGTTGATGAGAGATAATAGTTCAGGGCAATCACAAATTGAATTTACAATTTTGAATAAATTTAAAAGGTCTATAATTTTTCTTCTAACGTTAAGTTATAACAAATTTAATATTTTTAGTAAAAAATCGTTATTTGAAAATTCATGACTGATTCTAAGTTTAAAATGTATATACCGTAAAAAAATTTTTTGGACTCTTTCAAGAGAATTTTGGTGACAGTTGTAGTAAGGAGTCCATATTGCAGAGTTATACTCTAACTGGCTTCTCACTAATGAAGTATACATCAACTTCAAAGTGTCTATGTTTTTTAATTCCTTAGTCACACGTAACATGAAGCCTAACATTTTTAGAGATTTACTAGTTGTATTATTTATGTGCCTAATAAGGGATAATTTTTAATCAAAAACGATACCCAGGTCGCGCACCTCAGAAGTTGAGCCTAATAGCATATTATAGTTTTATTTTTATAATTCACGTAACATAATTATTCAATAGAAAATAAAGATTAAAAAGCTAAAGATATATGAAAATAGAAATAAACGTATTTGTTTATAAATAACCTTAAATCAAAACTATTACTCAATGGGAAAAAAGAAAAAAGAGGAAAGAGGAAGGAGGAGAGAATAAGGAAGAGAAAGGAGATGTTTCTTCAGACATAACTGAATTTTCGCGCACATATCTGAATTTCTCATTGCGGGAACCATAAGAACGCAAATGTATTTTAAAGAAAATAAATGTTATAATTATCATTATTGTAACGGAAACATGGAAGTCAATCTGTATAGTTTTAATTTAGAAATGGATGAATTTTTCTACAAACAACGGCAATTTCATCACCGATACGAAATATTTTGCACAACACTGATTAAAAATTAAACTATGGTTTGGTTTAAATGGTTAACCAACTCGACCCTGAGGTAAAGTCAAGATTGGAACCATAATCACGTAGTTGCAAAATAACTGCGATAACAATGAATTGGTTCGAAAATTCGCTTGACCTTTCAACCGCTGTTTGAACAACGATGGTAGCTTGAGAATTGAGCTTATTATTTTTCAATAGGTTTTAACAATCATTGGAAATCAGTAGCACATAAAAATAACACTAGGGCTTTTTTTTTAATGTTGAAAAAATACATTATAACCGTCATTTGGCCATACCCAACTGTAATGTGGAGATAGGTACATACATATTTTTTGGGCCCACTATGAAATAAATATTTTTTTAGTTTAAATTTTTTAATTAAAATTTATTTCAACATTGAGGAAAAACATTTTTGAGAAGGGAATATGGAAGTCTAGGCATTTACAGGGCTTACGACCTGTCATTGGCTGGTTTAAGTGGCCACTTTAAATGCATTTACATAAAAAAATGGAAGGATGTTTAAAAAAAAGTTTTTTTAATGTTTACAAACAACATTAGCTTTTCATGAATCCCGATCAGATTCTTTCCTAACATTCCATTGAATTTTTTCCCATTTATTTCTTTTTACTGGATTTTTGGTAATACCAAAATAATATTAACTGACATTCAATACATTTTTGAAAATCTTATTCATGAATAAAGTGCACCCCTGTTGGTGAGAACATCCGAATTCGACATTTACAAATGAATTCTTTATTTGAAAAGTAATTATTTTATGATTTGGAATTCAACCATTAACAAGCACCTAGGTACTTACTTGAATTCAAAATTTGATATTTTTTTTTAGTTTGTTTTGGAATTCATTTATAAACATGTCCTAGGTACCTACTCATATATTTAAAAAAAATCTAAGCTAATTGCAGGCAAGCCAACGTTTGGGCAGGACAACGTCTGTCGGGTCCGCCAGTACATTTATTTATTAACGGACATTGTCCATGTATGAACATATATATACATATTTATTTTTACTTTTATAATTTTGTATTATTTTTTATACATAATAATGTTCCTTCACTAATGTCCTTCATTTGTCCGAAACATTTTACAATACGCATAATGAAACATGCCTTAAATTAGTTATTTAACATAGTTAATATAATATGAAAATAAAAATGTAATTAATCTATTTAACTTAATTATCATCGTTTACATGAAAAGTAAAATAAACTAAAATAATCACAAAAAATAATTAATTCAAATAAACTTGCAGACACAATTTCTTGATCCGTGTGCAACCCACCTCCACTATGAGAGCACTTATATATTATTACATATTTCAAATATTAAGGAACAATGAATTTTCTGTCCGATCCACCTCCAATATATGCTGATGGTATGATGCTGACGGTGATTTTGTATAAATAATAAATTAACACCTTTAAGTGGTTCCCACGCCTTCGTTTCTATGTAGCAATACGGCTGTAGCCGAGTGTCGCGTAAACCACATTTAAAATTATACCTGTTTAAGTGTTTGCGTGAAATATGATTGCTAAACAAAACAAAAATTGCAAAGCAGGTTAATTGTTTCAGATCTGATTGTAAGAAGAGTTAAGAAATATAATTTAATTAAGCCGAGACAATGATACATATCATGAGATTCCGAGTAGTAAGAATTAAGAAATCTAGTTATTAAATGAGTCGCCTATTTCCAAAGTTCATCTAGTCCAATTTGTTTTGAGATAAATGGTTGTTTTGGTTCGAAGGCGAATAGATATCCTGCGTCTAAAAAGTTTTCCGCTAGGGAGAATTTTTCAGGGTGCCCAAGTTTACACGCTCTTTTGTTTTCGTCAAATATTTTCCTTGATGTACACTCTGTTTGTCCAACATACATTTAATCACATCATTGGCAGCTCAATTTACAAACTGCTTTTGTTTCCAGGGGGTTTATGTCTTTCTGGTTTAATAAATGGTCCAATATTTTTCAAATATTATTTTATTTTATAATTCGGTCAATTTGTTGCTTCTTATATACATTCAGCTCTAACGGACCTGTAATTGTGTACAGTTATCACATAATTTACCCTGAAAATGTCTCCTGCAATGGTAGCCGAAACGTCGGAACGAATCCAACTAACACGGGATCATCCAAAGAAGATACCCATTGATAACAGTGATCGAGACAATCAACGCACTTTTTTTTTTACATTAATTTATTTATTTTATTAACATAAACGGCAAATCTGCCTTTTACAAACATTTATAATACTACATATTTGGCTAAATTAAAAAAATATATATATATTTAAAAACATAAATTTCCTTATACCCAAGATTTATAAAAAAAAATTAAACCTAAAAATTATACAAGATTTATATTTAAAAAATTATACAGCATATTCAGTAGAAAGTTTAAATAATAAAACATTCTAAAGTAATACAACAAGAAAATCATAAGTACTGTTTCATACAGCTGGGCAAAGTGAACAAAAAACTGTAAATATTATGAAATGCATGAATAAATAAATATAATTACCATTCACCAGAGGCAAAATTGGCAGTTCACAACGGAGTCCTGGTCCCATCCCTGATGTATGGGAGCGAAGTATGGACTTGGAAAAACAGGGATGAAAGTAAGCTGAATGCTGTCGAAATGCGATCTCTCAGGCGAATGTGTGGTAAAACTATGTACGATAGATGCACAAATGTTGAGATCCGTACATTATGTAAGGCTGAGACAAGCATTATCGACAAAATCAAGAAAGGAGCTCTGCGCTGGTTTGGACATGTAGAACGAATGGACAGCGAGAGAACGGCTAAGAATATTTACAATGCGAATGTTGATGGATGCAGAAATAGAGGAAGACCGAGAAAGACATGGCATGACCAAATCCAACAAATACTTAAAGATGGACATGTCAAAAGTCGGAATAATCGGCGCGCGTGCATGAGAAGATGTATGAATGTAGAGGAAGCGAGATCTGTATGCAAAGATAGAGTGTTGTGGCGTTCTATCCTCTCTGCCTACCCTTACGGGGAAACGGCGTGATGGTTTGTTTTTGTTTTTGTTTTTCACCGTCTTTAAAAAAGTTCAAAAGGTTTGTTCAATAGGAACAATACCCTAAACTAAATATATCAGATACGTGGGAATAACTATACATATACCATATTTATAAATGTACACATTCACATATATATCTGTAAACACCTTTTTAAATATTTATAACAATGTACATTACTTATGTATTTGCATTGATTTAATTTTTCTCTTTTTTTGTGACGGTGAGCTTTAATTTTTGTTTTTATGCGTTTTTGGTTTTTAAACATATTTAAAAGAAAATATGCAGGGATATTATTTTTATAGCCTTCCTTATTTGAATACGAGTAAGTTTTTTATAGTATGTGTCTCATCAGCCCATTGGTTTTATATTTTTGTGCAGCAACTTATAATGAAGGTTTAGAGCGGGTCTCGTAGGGTTGGCATTTAAAGCCCTAGGTTCGATTCCTGGGAGGGTCAACTTTAAATATTTGTTTTTAAGGTGGTTTTTAGCTGCAATATTTTACTATGCCTGGATTTAAAACGTTAGACCAATCACCTTATCTTTATGTAACAGATGATAAAAATACACTTCATGTACTTTTCTAATGTATGCACCATGAGGCGCGGTTGGGGTTTGATGTTTTTTTTGTTATCGGCTTTTGGGACTTCGGATATTTTCGGTTGGGTAATAGGTTCTTTATAATAACTAGAAGAAAAGAAATACCCACCAAAAAAGGAGAGAGTGGTAAAAGAAAATAATAAAAGTGACAAGGGCTGGTATACTGAACGATGTAGCGCGCGTAGAGAACGCTTTTTTAGCGCGTATTCAGTTTATAGCTAGGATTTGCATGCTGGTAGAGAGACGGGTACGTCTCGAAACTGGTGGACGTAGAAAAGTCTTTAAGTGGTAATATTTGTGACAAACTGTGATTTATTTAAGAGATAATCTACGAAAAATGATCATTAATTTTTACCTACATATAAGTACATAATATTCAAGTGATATAATTATAAATGACTATTTTTTCTGAAGTTTTGTAAAAATTAACTCAAACAACAATTATTTTAACCAAGCAATAAACTTAGCTTTATTCTATACAATACTTGTGCAAAAGTTAATGAAAAAATACCACAATGACATTCAGTAGATATTTCCATTATGATTTAAATGTCAACACTGAGCACTAGCCGATTCTTTTACAATGAATAATACCAAAAACCTCCACTTTGAACGCCACATGGCCTATGACATAATAATGTCAACGGTATTCTATCAAAGAAAAATAGTTCTTCGGAAATAATGTTCACAAAACTAGTTTCCAAATAGGGAATCTTCAAATAATATTTAAAATCTGCAAGCTTGTTTTAGTACTAAAAAACCTGACGAGGTTAAAGATGTAAAATATAGTATACTTTTTCGTACAAAGGAATCTTCTTCTTCGCAGTCTCAATCCTGGGAATTGGTTGGCAGAAAAGTCGTTATCTCGTCTTTCATTGGTTTCTATTCTCTGCAGCCCTCTTCAGCTCGACATATGAGGCGCAGTTTAAATCTTTGCACACTTGCTTTAAATATTCCCGTCGGGGGCGCCCTCTGAAATTTGTCTCCTTAGCCATTTCCTCTTTGATGTCATGCAGGAGACCCTCACGGCGCATAATGTGGCCGATCCATCGGGCTAGCCTCTCTGAAATGGTTTTGATTAGGTGCCTCTCTTCTACGATTCTGCTGAGAACCTCGTCATTAGTTATGCGGTCTCTCCAGGAAATTCCCAATATTTTTCTGTAGCACCACATCTCGAAGGCCTCTAGTCTTTTTTTATCTCTTTCGGTAAGGCACCATGTCTCACAACCGTACATCAATATCTCCATATATATGTCTTGGCAAGTTGCTTGCGGAGGTTAAGGAATAAGCTGAGGTAATCGGCTTGTTTCATCGTTCACTGTAAAAACGGGCTGGGCGACGAGCGCATTTCATAGATTGTTTTTTTTAGGAAGATATAAACGGTGGTAATGATTTATAACAAGAAACAATTATTTCATTTATTTTCCGACTGCATAATCGACATTACCAGTTGGGGCCTTTCTTGTAAAACCAACATTAAAATAATTCATTCATTAACAGATCAGATAGAATGGATAAGGAAGAGGTCCCCGAACTTTTTAAAAAGCAAGGGTGCCTGTCCGTAAATGCTATTATATGGCACAAATTTGTTACTTTACATTGATTTGATAGTAACTACCAGAAAAGGTATAAACATACACACAATACAAGGCTAGCACAACGTGAAAGCTTGTCAGTACCGAGGTATGTTAACAAATATGGCTAAAGAACACTTCATTATACAATTACTAAATTTTGAAATAAGATTTCTAAACAGATCTTAAAAGAAAATGTTGTCAAAACTTTTAAGGAAAAAATAATCAAATGGCTCATATGTAACAAGGTTTTATATTGATTATTATTTTATGTTAACAATCATCTATTTAATTTTTTGCAAATAAATTTTGTGTAAAAATACGTATGCTTTTAGTTCTTAATAATGTTTATATTACTTTTGAAAATTATAAAAAATAAGAAACCTGCTGACAAGCCGGTTTCGCAGTTTAGTGGGTTTCATTATTGTTCTGTTCATGTTTACCTTCTTTTATAAAAATAAATAAATAAAAAATTCGCCCCTGGGTAATGCGAGTAGGTACACAAATAATTTCTAGCGTTTATATCAATTGCTTTCAATTTCCTCAATTAGAAGAATGTTACTCCTATTTTTTCCATGTTTTGTTCCACAGAAGTTCCTTCTAGAGTTTTCCACAACAATAGAGTGTACGTAGATAGCAAACGAGAGATGCGTATGTCATAATTCTAGCTGTGTAATAACAGGCGAGGAATGCGACTATGTTAAATAAATTCCTAAGATGTAATAGCAGATAACATTTTTTGATTCCCACGAGATTTTCTTTGCACAAGACATACATTTGATTCAGAAACGAGTATGTTCGACATTTTGAAATCAACTAGTGCATTCACTGAAGCGTTATGTAGAGAACCTCAGTGGTTTTAAACATGTAACTGCCTAAAGGTTATGTTTTTAATGTGGATAAACAATGAACATCTTATGGTTCGTTCTTAGTCTCATGTAAGGTTTTGCCGCGACCAATATTTGTATACTTTCGAGAGCCTCGTGTTCTCAAACTAAAAGAATTACAGAATGTCAAAAACCATGACTGAATAGTTTGTTTTGTCGACTACCAGAATTAGTGAGATAGTTTGTCGCAAGCGGAGGGGAGATTGCGAGGTGACGTCACAGCGCTGCGCCTGACGGTTTAAATTTAGGCTTGTGTGGGCGCGGCGCGCTCTCAGTTCAGTTGTATCTCCGGAATGAGTTGGTTGATTTTAGTGATAGAGATGTCCACGGAGAGCTGAGTACGTGAAATACAGTATATATCGTACTATCAACAATTGTAATTACCAATTGATAATTACCCTAGACAGCGTCAACATAGACTTTTCTAGATTCCAATAAAGAGGATCAACCTGCTAATGGTAATGCCCGTTGGAAGGACTATCTCTATATATAGCGCAGGAAATTGGTAAAATAAACCAAAGTAGGGAACAAAATGCCGAACACTCCTCTAGTGGAACGGAAGGCCTGTTGACTACTGCCAACAGGCCGGCTTCTCCTGAAGAGTTTTAAGTGGTTTCCTCTCCACGTGAGCAAATGCTGAGAAGTTCCTGATTAGGCCACATTAATATATCCCTCCCGATCCCAATAGTTTAGATAAATTTTAAGATATTTAATTGCAGAAAAATCCACTTTTTGAAATTTAAACCTTGTATATTATAAGCAAGGTAAATAATAAAGCAACTCCCATATAAAAAAAATATATAAAAAATCTCTATGTTGAATAATATTTCTTTGGATATTGACATTTTTCACGTTTCTGAGGGAGCTTTTCGTTACAAGATTGTCATAGTTTTTTAACATATTATTCTCAAGACATTATGTTTACCCACGTATTATTTTTACATATACCCAATTTTACTGACTTTTTAATTTTATTATTTCGTAATGTAATGAAGGAATATATATAAATGAATAAATAAAATTGAAATAGAATCAAACGCAACTTACTTTTATCTTATATGAAGTAAGTATGCTTTATTTACTCTCATGAAGCATACCAACTTTTGGAACGGGTAGATTCCATAAAATACCTGGGTGTTATTATTGATAGGAATTTGCGATAAGAGGCTCAGGTCCAGTCACCAAACTCCAGGTTGAGATAGGTGTGCCATCTATTCTGCTCTCTTAGAGACATTCTGGATATTGACACTCTCAGAAGTGTGTACTTTGCTATGTTTCAATCCACTGCAACGTATGAAATAGTTGGCTGGGGGGGTTGCGGCATCCATCTTAAAGCCTCTCATAATTTCGCAGAAATTATTATTGAGAATAATAACTTCTTTCCCTTCAACATACCCGTCAGAACAGTTGTTCCAATACATGAAGGTGCTGAGTATGAGACAATTGTACCTAAAATAAGCACTTACACACTTCTGGAATAAGGAGAGATCTCAGCAAAATGTTCGGACGAGGTTTTCCCAGAGCACAAATTATGTCATACCCAAAACCCGTACGACCTTGGTTCAGAGACATCTCTCCTTTATCGCACTAAGAGTTTTTAATATTTTGAACGAGCGTATTAAGCTCTCAAGGACAAAAACTATTTTCAAGATAGGAGTTAAGGACTAAGTTTTCCTTAGTGGGGGGGATTTAAGTGGGAAACTTCTTGAAAATTTAATAAGTGTTTGAGTTTACTGTTTACCATATGTTTGTTTTTTTTTTGTTGTAATTATTATTGTTGTGTTTGTGATCCTATAAAATATTTTTGATATACTCTTGTGTCTGTGTCAACTTATTGCTCGTCCCAACTTAACACAGGACTTTTAGTCCCATGGAGTTGGGACTTATGTCTCAAATTATTTTATTTTATTGTATTGAAATAAACGGCACTTAGTGCCTTTTACATATAAGTTGCATATGATAAAATACATACATGTAAGTGAAATAAGTAAAATATAGTATTTTAAACAAATTATTACTAAACAGTTTTTTACAAATTAAGGAGTCAAAAAAAAAAGATTGAAAAATTAAATATTTGGTCAAAGAAATATTTTGAACCTGTAAAAAAAAAAGAAATAAAAATAAGAAAGCAACACATTAATAAAAAAAATCATGTGTAATAAACTGTCTTTAAGTAAATAAATCATCTGTTGTAGAAAGGAAATGTGATAAACTTAAAAGATCCTGAGGTTTCCCTCTCTTTGGTCTAGATGAGGGCACTCCAATCCGCTAGATATGCCGTCATGCATCGCTGCGCTGCTAGACGCTACTGTCTGATGATCTTTGATTATTTGCCAATTGTTTTAAAATTCGTTCTGTGGAATGTCATTTTTATAAAAAACGGATCATTATGGCATTCCGAAGTTGTGCTTGGAGACAAGGGGACATGCTACATAAAAACAATACTGTCTCGTTTAAAACAGAAGGTGTGGACACGTTAGTTCTGTTCTTTTAGTTTTCTCTAGAGTAGACTCGGCTAGGCGGATGGCTGCAGTCACCAAAGAACCTAACGTAGCCCTGAATCGGTCGCTTCTGATTATATAATAATACTACTACTACTACTAATACTAATACCATCACGCCATTTCCCCGTAGGGGTAGGCAGAGAGAATGGACCGCCACACACGTCTATCCTGGCATACAATCCTAGCCTCTTCCACATTCATACATCTTGTCACACATGGCCTTCGGTTCTGTCTGCTTTTGACATGACCAGACTTAAGATTTTTGTTTATCTGATCATGCCACGTCTTCCTTGGTCGTCCTCGTCTCATGTTGCCGTTCATTTTCGCCATATATACTTGTTTTATCATTCTTTCGTCGTCCATTCGTTTTACGTGACTAAACCATCTCAGAGACCTTTTCTTAATCTTATCAATTATAATTGACTCAGATCTACACTCTCGCCTGATTTCATCATTCGTAACCCTGTCATACATTTATTTCCCACACATTCGTCTAAGAGATCGCATTTCAACCGCGTTTACTCGGCTTTCATCCTTCTTCTGCCAGTTCCATGTTTCACTTCCATACATAAGTGTTGGGACTAAAACTCCGTTGTGCACTGCCAGTTTAGCTCCGATTGACATATTTTTATCAGAAATTACTGTGCTTAGTGCTCCGTTCATTTTGTTGCCCGCATTCACTCTTCTTTCAACATCTTTTTCTACTGTTCCATCTCTTGAAAACATGCTGCCTAGAAGATACACCAATTCTTCTACTTGCTCGAGACATTATTTTTTTTAATTAAAAATAGTATATTTTTTAAATCAATTGAGGTGAGCCACACTTAGACAATCATTAAATCAGAGATTGGATATTTCTGGAACATTTCTTCTCAAGTCTGAAAAACACATTAATCATGTGAACTTTTATTAAGAAACTTGATTGCAGTTTCATGACGCGATACATATCTGTCGTATTGTGACTTAAATGAATTCAATGTTGTCAATCAGCGAGCAATCGACATGTTTTTATGCAAACATTTAATTAGAAAATAATCATTATATTTTTAAAAATTTGGGACAGATCTCGTCACTGGCGCGACTGGCGGGTCGCATAGAATGAGGTCAAAAAGTAACCTATGTAAAGATAATTATTTCTGCTTTTTTATCTGTAAACTATTGCAGTAACTCAACAGTTCAACAACGTCGAGAATCGAACATGAGTACAATTTTTTTACCACGCAGCGTATAAATAATTAAAAAAAACAAACTAAAAAAGTCATTAAATTTATATTTGAAGCACTATCTATGTGGTCATCTTTATAAACATATACATATTTTTTTTGTACGTGTGATGTCACTTAACTCTTCCTAAACGGCTTAACCGATTTACGTGCGGTTTTTAACGAAATGTAGATCTTTGCTTTTGTGTGTTCGTAGATATTGAGATTTTCAATCTAATCTGTAAAAAAAAGTTAGGAGCATATATATTTTTTTCGTCGACCTACCAGGGTGCATTCGACGAGATTGCTTATACAAAAAAAAATAGAAGCATGTTGTTTTTTGTGTAAAAAAAAAGTTTATCTTTGAATGTTTACAAACAGTATTCGCTAGGTATCCACTTATCAATGAAAAGGCTTTTTCATTTTATCCGAACAGTTCTTGCACGACTTCACGATACAATCAGCCATTTTCTTTTTATTTATTTTGGTTTAGAATTAAATGTCAAGCTCACGCAATACCCGAATGGCGGTTAAAGAGTGACTAAATTCACGTTGGGTATGAGCTCACAATAGAACCCGGTAGGTGGAATATTCGAATATAAAAAAACGTTTGCGGAACCAGCTAATATCAGGCAAGCCAACGTTTGGGGAGGACAACGTCTGTTGGGTCCGCTAGTTCATTATATAGTTATTAGTTTCAAATACTCGATTTGTTCTTTTATTTTGTATTTGGAACGCAGACACTATTTAAATATTTTTTTACAAGAAATATAATTTTAATATAATTTTCAATATTCCTCCCTATAACACATTTGGGCGTCTGAGGATTATATTTCCAACATATAATTTAAATGCTTCTACAAAAAAATAATTTAAATAAACAATATTTCAAAAGATACATCAAAATCTGAAATAAATAAAAAAATATTTGAACGACATGTAAAATATGTAACAAAAACATTTTTAAATACTGTACACTGTCCTACTTAGAACACGTTTCTTTAGTGAGGAATTTTTTTAAATTAATTTGCCTTAAAAATGCTTCTAGTAAAATATAAAAAAATACGCTTTGGTAGTTAGTTAACATCAAAATGCTTATTGAAATCTGGATTTTTGAAGGCATTTTGAGAATTTTTTTATTATTTATAAGCCGTTGCGGTTAAAATTTATTTAACTACATATTAAAAAAATATATATTATATAGTTAATGATAATATTTTTAAAATCTTTTGTAAAAATTGCCTTCGACTTTTGTTTAGTTTTGTCTAGTAGTTTCTTGTATAATTTCAGTCCCCGGTTTATGTCCCAACAGTTGAGACTGTTACTGTCCTTGTCTCATTATGATGTATGTGATATTGTTCTGATATTTTTGTATTGTGTCTAGTTTTAGTTCTAGTTCAAATTTTAGTTCTTCGTCTACAATTATATCAATGGGTAATTTATGTTTAAATTTTAAGTATTCTAATTAAAAGAGTTCAGTTATATTTAATTGTTTAGTTTGGATATAATATCATACTTACAGATAGTTGATGAACAATATTTTTGGCGGGTTATGCAGCTTATTATAAATTGTCATTATAATTTAAAGATATTGATTACACAAACATCACTCTGTCAGATTAAAAATAAACAATAAAAACGCATTTTTTTTTTTTTTTTAAATAAAAAGAAATATTTGCGTTCTTATGATTTACCCAAATATTTAATTTTGACGGCCATTTTCAACGAGTTGTAAATAACTCACTATTAGAAAATGGAATCAAGTTGGGGTAAAGTGGGATTCGAACCACAGACCTTTGGTCCGTGAGTTCGAGACACTAGCCACAGGACCACAACCCGATTATGTAACTTAAAAGACATTACAATAATAAATATGTACATCTCCCTTCCCCTCCTTATCCTCTCTTCAAGCATTCTTGTTCTAATCCCACCCAATTTACAATAAGCTATTTTTCTCTTAAAAATATAAAAATATAAAAAAAATATTTGATTATTGAAAAATATTTACTAGTTTATGAAAATAACATTTTAATATGTATTAACTTATATGTATTTTATTATATAAATAAAACACGAGTGATACTTTAATCCACAAATTTGGAATATCCAGTGACCGGTTTTTATCGCTTTCGCGACATCTTCGAGACTGGTATCTTCATTAAAAAGTTAAATGTACTTTTCTGTCTACAGTTCTGTATAAATACATTTAACTTTTTAATAAAGATACCAGTCTCGAAGATGTCGCGAAAGCGATGAAACCGGTCACTGGATATTCCAAATTTGTAGATTAAAGTATCACTAGTGTTTTATTTATATAATAAATTACAATGAACTTCCATCAAGAATTTTCACTCACAGACTGAAATGTTTTAGATAAAAACTTATATGTATATATTTAATATGTAATATAATATTTTCTTTACTAACTCAAAAGTATACAATATACTTTGTGGGAATCTGTTATTAGTTCTGAGTTTATACACTATATCTGTTTACTATAAATATGTTTGTGGAACTTTTGATTTTCCAAATAAAATATAATAAATAAAAATAATAGCATCCTTACTTAGAAATGCATTCATTTTTACTCAAGACGCTTTGAAAAATCACTCATCATTTATTCTCGAATATTTTAAATGGCTTGTTTCATTCGTGTTTCTTGCACGATAAATTTCATTCATAAAAATTCACCCGGTGTTTGTATCACGAAACACATATTGTGTTTATAGTTAAGAATCGTGAAAACTCTTTCTTAAATTGTTTTGGAAGATTTCTTTAAGCCGAGCTTGTCAAGAGAATTATACCTATTTGTCAAGTCTTATTCAAAACGTACTCAACTGACATAACCGACTTTAGAGGAGAGTCTTATTATGAATACATCGCTTAATTCTCACGTTAAGAAAAGCTTAAGATTTGCTTTCATTTTCTTTTTAAAGATGCAATATTTCATTACTCTCTTCTTTTTAGAAAATATTTATTTAATCCTAAAATAAGGCAAGGTGTTCTTAAATATTGTGATAAATATTGGTACACGAAAAATATGTAACAAACAATATTAAAAATAGTGCATTGAAACTTAGAGTAAAGAAAGAGTTTTTTTTATATTATCATCAGTTATTAATTTTGAGTTATTTACGACTTTTGGAAAATCATGTACTTAAACATTATTTTTTACATTTAATTGGAAAAACGAAGAAAAGGATAAATATTCACTTAAGCAAAAATAATGCTTATTTTTCATCCTTTACACGCCAACACTAATAAAATACAATATTTTGAATAAATAAATAAAAATAAAATTGTTTTTTTTAGTTATTACGTTGTTATAAATATTTCAGACGTGAATGTTGATGGATGCAGAAAACGAAGAAGAACGAGAAAGACATGGCATGACCAAATCCTACAAATACTATGATTTGTTAAATATGCATGAATTAAGCAAGCAAGGTATGTACGCAAAGGCATAGTGATATGCGTTCTATCCTCTCTGCCAACTCCTGCGAGAAAACCGCATAATGGTTTGTTTGTTTATGAAAATGAATCTCGTTTACATTTTTCATTTTATACTGCGCAATTTTGATATAGGATATAGGATATACGTATATTCGCTCCAAAGAAACATCTCTATTTCCTTACAACATGTAGTTTTACCACGCAATTACCAAATTAAAGATCTTGGTATTATTTTTGAAACGAATTTCACGTTTAAGTCCCATATGACTGGTGTTGTTTATAAATTTAGTAAAATGCTTGGATTTGTACTTCGAAACTCTAGATATTTCAATAATACTACCGCAATTCGCACATTGTATGATACACTAGTCCGCAGCATACTAGAATACTGTTTCATCATTTGGGACCCTTCTAAATCAAACCACATCCTCAAAATAGAAATGGTGTTAAGTAAATAACAGCATTTATCGATACTATTCCTGGCCGATTCCCTTTCGTTCCCATCCTTCCTTTGACCCATCCTTATGGTACCTACCTAACATCAAGATAGAAGATATTCAAAATTAGAAGATTCGGATTTAGAACAAAAACCAAACAACATTTTTGACTTCACATAAACTCGGATTAAAAAGTGGTTGGTTTCGTCGCGCGTCGTTGACAACATTGTTATATTTTATTGTTCATTTTGTCATCCAGTGCCCGAAATTGAAGAACGTTCAGATGATATTAAAAGTAGGTATCAATTCCATGTTCCTATCCTTTCTTCAAATATTTCCCAATCACAAAACTGAATGAAATTCGTTTTTCATATACAGTCCGCCTTTTCGTTAACAAATGGTTCAAACGTGATTTTTGCGATATTTATATCTTAAAGAAAATAATGATTATCCATTTTTTTTATTTATCATTATTTCTAACGGGGAAGCTGGATTACAACACCCTCAAATCTCGTCGTTAAGTTTTTCTTCTATTAGATGAATTCTGGAACTATATTTAATCCAAATATATTGAAAGAGGTCAGTTTGTGTTCCCAAGAATTATACTAGAGCGAGATCTCATGCACTGTTTTACACACTCAGAAGCCGTACAAACGCAAGTCTGAATTCACCCATTAATAGGGCAATTCGCTGACAATATGGATCTATTTTTCTCCACTTATCGTCAGTTTAGCAACTTTCTGCTTTTTATTCATTCACTTCTAACTTAGATTTACAGTTAGCATTACGTGCTGGGTTTAACAGCCATGCAGACTGCAATTCGACAAATATTAAAAAAAAAAACGATGTGTACGATTTTTTTATGATCAAGATACGCTGTAATTGAAGTTACGATGCAGCAGCAAGGCTTATTACAGGAGAAAAAAAAATCAATTTTTAAGTTTATTTGCTACTTACACATTCATTTGCTAATTACACATGAAATGTGATTCCATCCTGTTTCTTTAAGATTCTAGCAGTATTTCTACACTTTAAAAGGACACAGCACTGCATAGTTGAATTCAAATCTGGAGTTGCGTACTGAGCGACGTCTATAAATAAACTAATGGGTCAAAATGTAAACCAACTCATTTATGAGTAGTTTAGTCGCATTCTGTTTGATGTGCGTATGCGGTTTCTGGACTATTTTTGATTCTATTGGTTTACGTATGCAATTGTAAAGTGCCCTTAAGGTGATTTTTCACAAAAATGGCGCTATATAAATAAATAAAAAATTGAAAATAGACGCACTGTATCTGAATTATGCTATTAACATAAATTATTATAAAATAAAGTAGACTATTTTAACCTACTCTCCAAAATTAATCTCAATGTCCCCTTTCACGTGATATGAAATAAGTATTTGTTCCATCTGCCAGTCTGTAGCACTAACTATGCACCACACTCTTTCCTCTATCGTTCTTGCTCTAACTATAATGCTTTTTTTTCATCTGTAGATATATTTTACACGCCCCTTAATTTATTTAAAAATAAATTAAGATTCCTTATTTCTGTCTGTGATACGATCCTACTTACTATTTAATGATGCTCACACTTACACACACCTGAACATTTATTCCTACACTAATACACATAAACACACATCTACACTTACTCTCATACAAATACACATAAACACACCCTTTTGTTGTAACACATTTTAATAATATGTATAATTCTTATTAAGAAATTTTGCTGGTACAAACCAGCTTGACAAGCAAGACAGCTTTAAGCTGTTTTTTTTTTATGTTCCTATATCATTGTCGACTGTTTGTTTCTTTAAAATAAATAAATAAATTATATAAATCAACAATTTTTTGAGTTTGTCCAAATTTTCGTAGACAAGGACTGGATTCAACGCCCTGGGGAGCTGTGTCCATGAAGAAGTATAGAAATTGAAAAAATAACATTTTCAGGCGTTGCCTAGTATGCAGGTGAAATAATTCAATTAGATGAATCTCACTCGCATAAATAAAGGTTTCAGCTCCTCAACTTCACAAACATCAACAGATGAAAGAATTGAAGGAATATAGATGTTCAAATATAGACAGAATGGTGAATGTTACACAGTGTGTAAAGTGGCCACTTAAAAAAGCCATTGACAGGTCGTAAGCCCTGTAGATGCCTAGACTTCTATATTACCCTTTCTTAAATGTTCTTCATCTCTGTTGTAATATGTTAATTATATAAATGCTGTTACCTAATGCACGTTTCAAAGGCTGTATCGGGTGTGAAGCAGACGCCCTCTTAAGCGGAATTATTAAGAGTATGCGTCGGTAGTTTAGACAAAGACTGCTTTGAGAGTAGTATGATTTAAATGCGCGCGTGAGAGAAATGAAGATATTTTAGAGAGAAAACGAAAGTGATCCTATTGTTCCGAGTGTTACAGCTTCTATAACAAAAGGAAGAGATAACGTGTAGAAAACATATCTACCTTTATTATAACTGTCTCAAATTCCGTCACAAAATGGGTAATATGTAATTTGAAATATTAGAAAAATTGTCTTATCTTTATTTTAAATTAAGAGGTCGGTATATTTATTTTAAAAATATTGCAAAAACCCATGTACTGTGTAACACTTCATGCCGTGACGCCTTAAATACCCTGACTCTGACAAATGAAGTCATCGAAAGGGTCGAGAATGTTACGGAAAAAAGCAGCTTTCAAAAAGAACTAGGAGTTCGGCTAGGAATAGCTGGCGCCACATTCAATAGTATGAAAGCTGTCTGGATATCGAATATTTATTTATTTATTTATTTAAATCTTAAAGTAGGGCACACATATCATACATATTGTTATGTGTGTTCTAATAATAACATTACAAATATATTTAATTTATAAATTGTTTATCACAAATGTCTTGACCATTATTTTAAATTTTGATATGTTTTTTTCTTCATAAATATTTTTTTCCATTTCGTAATACTTTTTAATTGCTTTAAATAAAATTGAATTTTGTGACTTTGCCTTTTTCCTAAATGGAAGTCTAATTTTGTTCTTTTCTCTAGTATTGTGATCGTGTTCATGCTGGTTCCGATCAATTTTTTTTCAAAATTCTTTTTTTTTATTTTTATTTACTCAGTGAAAACCAAATGCCACATATAACACGTACATAACACCAGTTCTTCTCTACGGATGCGAATCGTGGCACCTCAGTAGGGCCCAAAGCAGCAAAAGCAGCAAGTTTTGAGAATAGGTGTCTCGGAAGAATATCGGGTGTCGGTGGTTTGACTTTGTGCGGACTGAAGTAATAAGAGAACGGACGCAGCAAACTACGGTGAAAACTGCCATCAAGCGGATGCGATACGGCTGGCTTGGCCAAGTGGTGCGCATGCCTCCTGAGAGCCTTTACCACGCTCGCCTACTTTACAAGGTATCAGGTTCTCGACGTCCTACACGTCCACTGCTGACTGTTTGTCAGCAGTTTATGTCAGAACTACGGGACGCGAACCTGACTTGGGAGGATGAGCAGGAGCTGGCAGCCGACAGAAATGCTCGGAGGATCTTTATGGACACCATATGCTCCAACCAGGGAGCGGACATGAAATGATGAATTGATTATTAATTTATTTTTGGAACATTGAGGGAATCTGAATTCCCACGGTCCATCTGTTATGTTAGTCTTGGAGACTCTCTGTTAGCTGTGCATGGAGGAAAAGTTGTTAGCAAAAATATTCACAAGGAGTTAAAATTCTATGCAGATTAATGAGGGGAGAGGAAAGTGTATGGACAGAAGTTGAACTCATCATCAGGATCCTCTCAATACATCTGTTTTTTATATAATGATAAAATATGTATAAAATTTATAAAAACTTATTTTCCAAGAATAGAAAACGGAAACATGTTAGTGTACACAAATAATGACAAGAGACTAGTATTATTAATTTGTGACAGAATAATACGCAAAAAAAAACAGTAAAATGTTTTTTGGAACATTGAAATTTTTACCTCATCCATTTATCTGGATTCGATCTACAGGTCTTATGGCCTTTTTTCAGATCTGCATTGCAAAAACATATTTTTTAGCAGTAATGTATTGTTAATTTTTCATTAATATTCTTTGTTTACAAAAGAAGGGAAAACGTGTCAGGTCGTAAGCTCTGTAAATGAGTAGATTGCCATATTCCCCTCTCAAAAATGTTTTTCTTCTTTATTGAAATAAACGGCAATATTTGCCGTTTATGTAAAATAAACGTAAAAAATGATCGCTACGTATACAGTAAGCGAAAACGTGCATTGGATCCATTCGGGATGCTTCGGTATCGCTCGAAAATACGTGTCCCGTTCGGGATGTTTCGGAATCAACCCGGGGCTCAATATTAATAATCACTGATCTATTTCATCACATCAGGAAATCTCCCCTGAGTAGCGCCTGCTAACGTCACTCAATATAAAAAATCTCCTGTTCACTGTAGTATCTATCTATTCGACACAGGTGCTTTTTACGAAACCACTTCGGGTGGATTTTGAAACGTCTCGAACGGATAACGCGTCGGGCATTTACGGCGCGGCGGTACAAGCGATCAGGGAAATGATTATGTGACTTACCCCTTAATAATAATCCGATGATTTGGTCACACGGTGATATTGCTGCTTATCTTTGATCTTTATTATTTGACTGATTTATATTTTTTCTGGAATCTGCGCATCGTAAAACAACAATGCTTTTTCTTTATCAGAGAGATACAATTTGAGTATTTGCTTTGTCTTCAAGATACACTTTGAGACGATCTCAAGACCCATCATTATAGTTAGATTGTATTTTTCCAGTGGGTCCAAATTCTTAAGGCTATAGTCTGATAAAAAGTAAGGAAATTATACGATTAAGCTATTTTAAAATTGAAGCAAACGTGCATTAGCTGATAAAAAAAAACAGTTTGTAATGTATCTCTGTAAAGAAATATTCTTAAAAATATATATTTATAAAATGTAATTACTTTTCGACGAGCAGACTACGCCTTTTAAAATTAAGACCAAACGGTTTATTAATTATCATATAAAGATTTAATATTAAAGTATTAAAAAAAAAAAAAATAACTAAAAATAATAAATTGAACAGAAGAACGGTGGCTGCAAAACCTTATATACAAGCATTTCGAGTTATATAAATTTTGTGGTGTTTTTCTTTAATTAAGAATATCAACAAAATTTTGAGTTTGTCCAAATTTTTGTGGACAAGGACTGGATTCAACTCCCTGGGGAGCTGATAACATTAACATATTACAACAGAGATGAAGAACATTTCAGAAAAGGTAATATAGAAGTCTAGGCATCTACAGGGCTTATGACCTGCCATTAAAAAATTATCAAACTTTTAAAACTAAAATTAAAAAACACTTACGACTCACCCCTTCCTAGACTCCATACCAAATAATGTTTATTTTTTATTTTTAATTTACCTTGTTTATTTTTAAATTTAATTTTAATTTACTTTGTTTATAAAAAAAAAAAAAGTGAAACGAACTCCCTCTCTAAACACAAGTATCTACTTTATTAGAGAGGTAGAAACGTTATATATAAGATGTTCTCTATATTTACCTATTTTGTATTTCAAAAATGTATTTTGTAAAAAAAAAAAAATTCAATAAAAAAAAAAAAATTGGATGGTTTAAGTAGCCACTTTACACACTGTGAAACATTCACCATTCTGCCCATGTTTGAACACCTATATTCTTTCAATTCTTTCATCTGTTGATGTTTGTGAAGTTAAAGAGCTGAAACCTTTATTTATGCGGGTGAGATTCATCTAATTGAATTATTCCACCTACATACTAGGCAACGCCTGAAAATTATATTTTTTCAATTTCTATACTTCTTCTGGTGAATGTTACAGTGTGTGAAGTGGCTACTTAAACCAGCCAATGACAGTTCATAAGCCCTGTAGATGCCTAGACTTCTATATTACCTTTTCTGAAATGTTCTTCATCTCTGTTGTAATATGTTAATTAAGAATAGTTTTAAAAAATCAAATACTGAAATATTTTAGTTTGTATCCTTCTGTTTCCTGTTTTGGTTGTAAGATTTTGATTACTATCGTACGCTTTTAGTAAAATTTCAATACTTATATCGGCCGTCGAATAGCGATAAAATTTTAAAAGATTTTTCTATGGCCGCTGGAGCGTTTGGAATATCACCCCTGGATTTGATAAATATTAACATACCAACACGTATAATTTGACAAAATACTCCATATTACTGTCACCCTTCTCAAACCAACTATCTTTGTCACTCGCCTATACCGCACAGACTATGAAATGCATGTACCTTTCATTTCGACATGTTTAACTCAAGTCTCTGTGAATTCAAATCACCTCTTTATAAATATTTAATGATGTTCTACAGTAACGATTGATGAATTCTTTCCAAAAGCTATTTTTGCTAATGATCTGCTGTCAACTCATTTTGCGTTCATAATATATCCATTTTTTTGTATCCTTTATATGCTGACATAAAAACGTTGCCAGCATAAAAAATAAATTTAGTTGTTATATTGTTTCCATCTGTTTTACTATCTTTCTAAGTACACGTATCGAGATGTCAAAAAAGCCGGCTTTGTAATACCTTGTTTGATAAATACAGACGAAAGTTAAGCGTACCGTCTTAGTAATTGTAATTCATATAAAAATGATGTTCAAGCAAACGTTTTTTGCTTGAGTTGGGATTTATTTGAGTTTTATAATATAAATAAAAACTATTTCAAATTTTAATCAATTAAGGAACGTGGGCTAAATTTTTGGCGTCATCTATTGGTAAGATTCGATCATATGACGTCAAGCTGACAAGTCGGTAGAACATACCGAGGTAGATAGAGATACTACAGAATTTACTTTTACCGTATCGGCAAATACCGATAAAGAAAGTTTTAGTAATTGTCCCCTGGGTACGTATTCAGATGGAAAGTTAAAATTTGTCTTCAATTTTATCTACAAAGTAAAATTAAGTTTTCTGTATGAAAAATAGAATATGTTTCAATTTTTTTTTCTAAATATTTTTAATTACAGATTACCGACGAACATACTTTAAATTTTGATACAAATATGTATATTTTAGTACATAAATATCGATATTACTTTATACCGTCTCGATATGTAGCGATGAAGAAAGCGTTCATAAGCGGCGCTGAGCAGTCACATGTAGAGTTTACAATATTAAATAAGTTAAACAAATATACAATATTCCTTTCTCAGTTAGTTTTAACAAGTTTATTAATTAATTTATTTTATTGGGTTAACAAACAGTATGTACACAAATATTGTCAATTTCTTTGTATATTAGTTGTAGGACACTCATACCCACACAAAAAAAAATTTTAAACTTGGTGCAATAATTTAAATTATGGTAAATATAACAAATGCAAAAGAAACGAAATGAAAAAATATGTATATGATAGTAAAGTAAATCTGTTTCTCTCAAAATTTAAAGTTTTAAGTACAATCAGAAGTCGTAATTAAATTCGTATCTGATTCCGAGTTGAAAGTTTACGTTTCATTATTTTATTTTATTTTTATTTATTTAATAGCATAATTATACATTTTTACAATTTAAAAAAAATTGTTCACTTGTTATATTTTTACTAAAACTAAAATCCCACCAAGCCACTTTTTGTAGCTTGTTGGTGAAGATTATATTTATACTGACTTAATAATATTATTTATATTTATAAAAACAATGAATAACATATAAAAATTAACAGCCGGAAAGATCAGAATAAAAAATTTTATACAAATAATAATATTTAAATTTATTTGTTAAATACAAGAAAATATATGAAAAAATAAAATATTTACACCTAAGCTACTATTCATATATAAACTCTTGATCGAGTAGCCACTCTCTTATTTTGCTCTTGTTACAATGTGAGTTATATTTAAGTTCTTTTAGTAATAAATTAAAAATTCAAGGTACTAAATATTTGAGAGTTCTATTTCCATATTTATTACATACTTTTGGTACTACCAAGCCATCATTAGACGTGAAGCGTGTATTATGGTTATGTTTGAGAGGAAACTTGAATGTATTACTATTAAATTGTTCCAAAATGACGCAAAGCCACAGTAGTCCTCGAACAGGCAGAGTTTTGATTGTTTTGTACAGGAGATTATTATTACTTCTTTGTTCGTAAATCTCTGCAATTCGCTTAACTATAGAATACTGTAGACCATGGATCATTTTAATATTAGTTTTAGTCGAATGTCCCCACGACTTTATACCATATCTTATTATTGATTCTATTAAAGAAAAATAAATAATTTTAAGAGTGATTTTAGGTAAAATAAAAGATAACTTATAAAAAGTACTCACAAGAGTCCGCAATCGATCACAAAGTTTAAATATATGACGATCCCATTTGAAATTATGATCAATAAAAATACCCAAATACTTATACTCCTCCACAAATTCTATGAGTTCACAATTACATGTGTTAGAAATACCATCATGCAAGCAATTTGTGCTTTATAAATATAATGCTTTCAAGAGTACATTATCGATGGGAATTTAGTTGACATGCTGTTGTCATCAATAAACACAGTTTACCAAATCAATAAAGGATATTTATACAATAATTGAATTACATAATGTATGTGTTATGACAGTGAATGAAGTGATATGCTTTGATACAATCATCCCTTCAGGCTGTATGTATAAATCTTGTTAATAATTTTACTACACGGATCTGGTATTAAGTTGCTTATAGAAAGAGTTAAGATTGTTACTCGCAAATAGTTATGCCTCGGGCTATTGTGTAACGAACCATTCCTCCATAGTTCACTCTCCGTATAACCTGTGGCTCTCAAATGCAGATGAATTGAGTGAGGGTGATAGTATATTTTATTATTTACATGTCAATGTACAAATACACACAAGCACCAAAATTCTGATTCCCAGGGCTATGTATAGCGTGTGAGCTCGCCAATATATGACAGTAAAAATTATATATTTTTTTAATTTCCTAGAGTTTTAACCATCGAAAAAAAAGAAGATTGCAAATCAAATCAACAGACAATGGAAATTTGATGTGTATTATTTTAATAGATTGTTTATAACAGAAAAATCCATAGAGAAATATGCATTTTTATTTTTTGTAATAAAAACAGTCTAGACAGTCTAGATTTACTAGTAAATTCGAATAAATAAAAATACGCTTTATATTAACAATATTAATAAAAATGCAAAAATAACATTGAATACTTGAAAAATATTGAGTGTTACAAACATAATTTAAAAAACGGATAGCGATTAAAAGTAAAAACTATCTTTAGTTTAATTCTTATAGCGATAAATACATAAACATTATAAAACAGAAGTTATACAAATACAAAAATAATATTGTAACTAGGCGGCTACCTACACGGTTAAATTTCGAAACACCACGCAATTTCTTATCTCGGCTACGCTATGTAAAATTAAAAAAAATATTTAAATTAAAAATTTCAACACGTCATGAAGTCGCCCCTGGGTAGCGCCCGCTAACGTCAATCAACAAAAACATCCTCGTTTTAATTACAATATTTCGGCTACGCCATGAATCTCTTTTTTTAAATAATTTCTCACGTCACAAAGTCGCCCCTGGGTAGCGCCTGCTAACGTCAATCAACAAAAACATCCTCGTTTTAATTACAATATTTCGGCTACGCCATGAATCTCTTTTTTTAAATAATTTCTCACGTCACAAAGTCGCCCCTGGGTAGCGCCTGCTAACGTCAATCAACAAAAACATCCTTGTTTTTATAACAGTATTTCGGCTACGCCATGAATTTCTTATAAAAAATGTCAAAACGTCACAAAGCCACTCTCTGAGTGTCGCTATTGACATCATTTACAAAAACATAATTATTTGTGCTTTTTTCAGGTACGCAACATTTTTTTTTAAATACACCTACCTAACCGATAAAATACTATTAGCAATTAAACCAAGATGTGCTTTAAAGTTCCGTATGGCCAAATAATATTATTTATTATTAGAATATTATTGACATGTAGTTCAAGCATTGCTGCATTCACGTTGCTTTACTTCTGAGAGCTCAACTGCTATGTTTTTCTATGGTTATGTTTACTGTCATCTGTCATGTATTGGCGAGCTCACAGGCTATACTTACGCCGATTCCCACTTGCACAAATCAATTTATACAATTTTACGAGGACACACTTTACAAAGTTTTGAGAGCAAAGCAGTTATTCATGCTTTTCATTTACCGATCACCTAAGCCCAGTGAATTAAAATATAATGTGATTTACAAAAATAAATAATAAATGCGTTTTACCTTCTAATCGAAAAATGTGGGTAGTTAATATATTTACAACATGCGGCCGAACGGACGAAAAATGAAGATGCGTAAGCTGGTTCTCGACAGTGGGTGTATAAATTTTGTTTTGTTACAGTGCAAATTTGGATTAAATAGGAAAGGAGTTGAGATGGACTGACCTTTAGTAGATTTTCGTTCTTCTTGAAAACAGCAGCAAAACTCCACATGCGGTTTACCGAAATCGATTTTTCGATTTACGTGTATGTTAGTCGAGTTTTAAGCGGACACTGACCCCAGGTGACAAAATAATAAACTAAATATTTTTAGGAACTTTATACAGGTGCAAAAGGGACAGAAAAGGAGACGGGTATAAGAATTTATTTACGCTGTGTTACATTTTCAAACGGCCTAACCAACAAGAGACTGAACCAAATGTAAACAAAATATAAATATACTATCCTCCCGCATGTAAAATAGTTCAACAAGTTGAAATTCAAACATTTTTTTTCCGATATTACATTACTTAATTACTAGAAGCACTCATTATTTGTTTTTTAAGAAGATATAAAAACAATTCACAATATACGAATTCAGGTAGCGTATTCACGCAAAGTAGCAAATATATAGATTATCTTGTCAGGGCCGCGATTGTGATGGGAAGCTAAAGACGTAAAACTCTCGAGCGATTACAAAGATACACTACCGACCCCCAACCTTTATGTTTTAGGTGGATACATCGATATGTAACAAGGAAAGCGTACGTCACGGTACGCATATCTATGCATAAGTGGCAAGGCTTCACTATGACGTCATAGTTGAAGATAAATTCTCCCGAGTGATTACGAAGATACAACAACAATCCCCCTTCAATCAAGTTTGTATGTAAATACATTGGTTTGTACCGACGGGTCTAGTACGCATATCAACGCATTAAAAGTGACAAAAAAAATTCTGTAATCTTTTAAGGGAGTGCAAACTGCTATAAAGTTAACGACTAACTTCGTTAACCCGATCGTGCCACCCTAAATGCTTATGAATGATTATACCTAAGTTTTCGACTGAAATTATGAATGGATTGGAATTTCTGTACTATCTGATGGATGTGTATTATGTATCGCTGTTAGTGTGTGACCAGTAAATTGATATCATCAATTAATCAGTACTTTGATATGGACCACTGCAAATTCTTTAAATAAATAATCACTCTGACATCATCTGTAAGATTGTGCAAGCAGTATTCGCCCAAAAAGGTAACCAAATGTTTTTATTATCAGATAACAGTTTGGCGAGCGCATCAAAAGAGGAAATCTTGGTCTAGATAACATAAGTCGATCATCTTAAAAAGGGCTTTCACTTTTCGTGGCAAAGTAGGTTACTGCGTGGTTTGCTAGTTACATACTGCGGTAGGTCTCTTGCATTTTATGCAAATATGCTGGGGGCAAAAACCGTATGCAACCATGTTGAATGCAATATATTTGGTATATGGGCGTTTTTAGTACGCTGCGTTTTTCCTATGACTCTCCTTTTCCACTCTGTTACCTCTATTTGCACTTTAATCTCAGTTCAGTTAAGTTCAGTGTCAAAATGCGGCGTTTGCCAAATTTCGGCCCATTGCGGCCAATGTGCAAGTTTAGTGGTTTTTATCAGTTTTTTTAATTTATTAATAGACGATTAACTAAGTCTAAAAATATTTTTTGAAATTTTTATGTATTGTATTATCAGCGCTATGATATTTCAAAGTTTTGTATACCTGATATTGGCCTCTTGATGTAATGGTCAGCGCATTTGCCTACTATGCAAGAGGTCTTAGGTTCGATTACCGACATGGATACGAAATATTATTTAAAAGGGTGTTTTTACACTAGAATAGTTCGTAGGCTCTAGACTGGTACCTGAAGCGTAAGACTGATAACCTTACTTTCATGTAGCAAAATGATCATGGTACGCTGCGATTGGTGTTCGAATGCAGTGCCCTATGCACAATTAGGTGCGGAAAGGGAATGATGATTATGATTTCTGATATTAATCCGCGTGTGACGTCATAATTTCTCTTCCGCTTCTATCGGTCAGTTTTGCCGATTGGTCTGTTGACAGTAATTAAACTGGAAATCTTTCAAAACTCTCTTATCATTGTTTGATTCATATGAACTTGTAATTTCATTCAAAGTAGTTAGATTTTACTAAAAAAAAACATACATTTTCATGAAACTTTGCCGTACAATTTATTGCTCCAATTTTTACCGCGCGTAAGAAAATATTTTTGTATCCAATTTCCCGTAGGGCTAAAGTTCTTCTTTAAAATGACGCCATACAAAATTGTAATTTTTAAAGAGTAAAAAAATGGTATGCCTTTAAAACTGTAAATCTCGAGCCACGCTTAGTTTTTTGGGATTTAAAATTACGCGTGAGCATGCACAGTACGTAGATGTTTTCGGTGCCATGACAGATAACGGACAGTTTCACAGTTGACAGAACGAGCTATTTTGTGACGATTCGATTATTGACAACCAACAGTGTATTATTCTGCAATCATCAATAAATGAAAATGAAATGAAAGCACAAAAAGGCTTACTAAGAGTAGCTAGCAAAAAGCCCTACCAATACTCTACAGACAGACTTTTTACAAAATTTTCAGTACTTGACATAAAGCAAATATACATAAAGACAACTTTAAGTCACTTTCATCAAAAGACTGACAGACATAATGACGGACATAAAATTTACGACACAAGGCAAAGACAAAAAATAATACTTCGCTACCAAAAAAAACAAATTACGGACAAAGACACTAAAACTTTCTGGCCCCTAAGCTATACAACTTTTTAAGTATGGATATATTGGTAAGCAAAATGAAAAACAATGTTTTCAAAACTTTAATCCATAAATGGATTACTGTAAGGACTGGACAGGAAGCTGAGGAATATGATTCATATATCAGAATATAATTTTAATTTCTGGAAAGTCTTTCCTCATTTTATAAATGTAGGTATGTTTTAAAACCTTTTTTATTTATTTTATTTTTTTATACCTATAATATTTTATGTGACTTGATAGTTGATGTGAAAGTATGTACTATTATGTATTAAATAAATAATACACTGATACTCAGGAACGTGCCTGCGGGCCAGTGGAGTGGCTACATCCATGATTAAAAGGAAATGATATTGAATGTACCTATTGTATAAACATTTTTTGTAAACTATGTATTTGTATTACATATTGGATTAAATAAAATAAAATTAAAATTAAAATATTATATAATGTCACGAGAATATTTTCGGTCTAAAAATGAGTTTTCTGGGACTATAATAATATTTTGTTCATGTGTTAAATGTTTTATTAAGAATAAAAAGTAAAAAAAACTTACATTCATACACCTGTTGGTTGAATTACCATTTTAGGTTACCATGCGAGTCTCAGGTCTCGGGCTCCATTCCCGGCATTGTTGATATGAAATATTAATTTTAAAGAGAGTTTTCACTCCAGAATGTTTCATGGTATCTGTACTGGTACCTGAAGCGTAAAACTGATCATCTTATCTTCATAAAACAGAATTGATTAAGATACGCTGCGATTGGTGTACCAGTGCAGTGCCCTATGCACCACTAGGTGCGGAAAAGGAATGAAAAAAAAAAAGGGTATCTTGATTGTCTGTTACAGGAAGGTAATCTGATCAGCTTTACGCCTAGGGACGATGAAATATTTCAGTGTAAAAATATCTTATGAACTAAAATTATTATTTTTATTTTTAATTATTTAAAACTTATATACATATTATACTTCCAGGAGTTATTTATAAAAACTCATCTGGGACCATTTGTAAAAAGAAAACATTTTAGTGACAATACATAATATCATACATAGTTAATTCATCCGAAATAGTAAGAAAACATAATATAAGAAACATAAAACACAGTACTTTACACCATCTATATAAATTATATTTATTTATTTTATTTATTTATTTATTTATTTATTTTTTACATACAATATTACATTTTAGTTATTTTAAGACATTTTCGAATTTTTTTTTTTTTTACAGGACTCACCAAGCCAATGAATATGGCTTGTCGGTAAAGATCCTTTACAATTAATCATATGATAGTCCTACATGGTTTTATATAATAATAATTACTACTAACTAAGATATAGGGAGCGAAAAAAAGTACATGTAATTGATGCTTTCAAAAAAAATATTTAGAAGATGCAAAAAAAAAGCAAAAAATAAGTGAATGATCACGCAATTTTAAGATAAAAAATAAATAAATACAGAACCGGAGTACCAAAATTTTGAAGAAAGAAGTGTGTACATATTTAATAGGCACAAAGCATTTTATTAAAAACATTATTTATTAACATATCCATATCTATATCTATATCTATATCTATATATATTTTTTTTTTTTTTTTGCACCACAACAGGCCAGGAAGCCCAATTTCAGTGGTGAATTACATCACAGAACACCCAGGCTTGAGAGAAATCACATTTAATTTTTGTGTTCTCACCGGGAATCGAACCCGGAACCTCCCGTGTGTGAGTCAAGCGTCTTGACCACTACACCACGGAGGCCGCCTATATCTATATCTATATCTATATCTATATCTATATCTATATCTATATCTATATCTATATCTATATCTATATCTATATCTATATCTATATCTATATCTATATCTATATCTATATCTATATCTATATCTATATCTATATCTATATCTATATCTATATCTATATCTATATCTATATCTATATCTATATCTATATCTATATCTATATCTATATCTATATCTATATATATATCTATATCTATATCTATATCTATATCTATATATCATCCTCATCCATATCCATACATATCTATACACATACATATCATACAATTTACCCGAATAATTATTTACAATTTACCCGAAATCCCCGACAGTGCTTCAGGTGTTGTTATTTCAGATTGCCAAAGAGTTCTTGATGTATTCAAAGATCTAGACACATCAATAAAACTAGACGACATAAAAACCTACCGTATTGGTGCTAAAAAGAACACTCACCCTCGTCCTACGAAAGTCATTCTTAAAAGCTCGATACAAGCAAATACAGTTTTAAGAAATCGAAAATTTGTGTCCAATAAAGAAATATATATTAAAAACGATTTGACACGTAATCAACAAATATATTTGGCCGATCTTAGAAAACAACTAGAACTAAGAACTACGAATGGCGAACAAAACCTTACGATCAAATACATAAATGGCTCTCCACAAATTATTAGATCAGCTTCAAAAAACTGAAAGAATTCAACTTATACTACCAGAACGTTAGGGGACTTAAATCAAAAATATTGGATTTAAGAACATCAATACCTGTCTTAAACCATAATATTATCTGCCTTACTGAGACCTGGCTTGACAACAATATCCTGTCTGATGAACTGGGATTCCTCAGTTCTAACGTGTATAGATGCGATAGAAATAAGTCTTCGAGCAACAAATCAAGAGGGGGTGGCGTTCTTATTGCCGTCTCGAATAAATTTAAATCATCGAGAATTCCAATACTTTTTAATAGCATTGAGCAAGTGTATATAGTAATTAGCACCTTACAAGAAAAAATTATCATTGGTTGCGTATACATACCTCCAGCATCACCATTATCAATTTACAGTAACCACGCAGAGGAGGTAATAAACATTAAAAGAAAGTATTCTGATGCTAAAATAATCTTAGTGGGTGACTTTAACTTGCCAAATGTTAACTGGAACTATGAGGTTAATGACTTGCCCACTGTATCTGCAACAGGATGCGCTCGTGAAATCATGGATATGTCTAACTTTGTAGGGTTATCACAAGTGTGTTCAGTGTTTAATTCTATGGGCCGTCAGCTTGACCTGGTATTTACTAATATACCTAAATTTGTGCCTCGTGATTCTGGTACTTTATGCGATAGTGAAATTAACGTGTCAACATCATCTGCAGAGCTTCTTCCTCAAGATCTTTTTCATCCTCCTCTGGACATTGTATTTTTTAGCTTAAAAAAACAAAATTAATCGTGTCAAGGAACCCAAACTTAACTTTCATAAAGCGGACTACGCAAAAATTGTAACATCACTCAGCGATATTGACTGGTCTTTTACAAATCAAAATGACATAGAAGATACGCTAGAAACTTTTTACTCGAATTTAAATAATATTATTAATAAGTATGTCCCATTATGCACTGCCAAAACTTCTACTTTTCCAATATGGTTTACTAAAGATGCCATTGTTGCTGTACATAATAAAAAAAGTATCCACAAACGCTTTAAAGAAACAAACTCTCTTTCACATTACTTGGAATTCAAAAAGTCACGTGCCGATTGTAAAAAGTTATCTAGGGCAAGTTATGAATCTTATATTAATAAAATAGAACTTTCTGTCACAAGCAATCCTAAAACATTCTGGAATTTTACTAATTCTCTTAAAGAAGGTGAATCCAGTATCCCCAGTTCAATGTTTTTGAACGACATTAGAGCAGATGACCCACGTAAAGTTGCTGACTTATTTGCAGATTATTTTAAAAGTGTTTTTGACGATGTAATAACCGATAACGACATTCCTTCTATGGCCTTAGATAGCGTCTTGGATATTTCTAGTTGCCAAATTACTCTTCAAGATGTCATAAATAAAATAAAAGCCCTAGACGTTAGTAAATCTGCTGGTCCCGATAATATCCCACCACTGTTTTTAAAATCTTCTTTACCTATAATAGCTGAACCAATAAAAAATATTTTCAACACTTCTTTAACCTCAGGCTGTTTTCCATATAAATGGAAATCTAGCTATCTTATCCCAATATTCAAAAAAGGCGATAAGAATGACATTACAAACTACAGACCAATCTGTATCCTGTCTACAATACCGAAGTTATTTGAAAGTATTGTTCTTGATAAAATATCGGTGCAAATTAAGAGTATTATTGTACCTCAGCAACATGGTTTTACATCTAATAGATCCACTCTTACTAACCTCCTTATTTATGAAAATTATATTAGTGAATCACTAGGTAAGAAATTACAAATTGATTCCATATACACTGACTTTTGTAAAGCTTTTGACAAGGTCTGTCATAAATTACTATTAGCTAAATTATGTAAAATGGGTTTTGGAGGTAAATTTCTAAACTGGTTAACTAGTTACTTGAACGATAGACAATTAATTGTAAAAGTAAGGTCTTTTTCCTCTTATTCTTTTAAGGCTACCAGTGGTGTACCTCAAGGTTCTCATTTGGGTCCGGTGCTTTTTTTACTTTTTATCAACGATATTACAAAATTTTTTAATGACGTCATGTTTTTACTTTTTGCGGATGACCTTAAAATTTATAGGGTGATAAAGACCTTTGAAGATTGTCTTTCCGTTCAACAGAACCTCAATTCTCTAGATGAGTGGTGTAAAGAAAATAAAATGTACTTAAACACTAAAAAATGTCAGATCATTCGTTTTCATCGAATAAAAAAACCGCTCATTTTTTGTTACAGTATTGGCGGTGTCAATCTTTCTACCGTATCAGTGATAAAGGATCTCGGGGTATTTTTTGATGAAAAATTGTCTTTTGTTTATCATGTCAATGAAATTTCAAGCAAGGCATTAAAAATGTTGGGCTTTATTTTGAGAAATACAAAAAACTTCAAGTCCATCCGATCATTGAAAATATTATACTGTTCTCTTGTAAGAAGTAATTTAGATTTTAATTCATCAATATGGTCACCCTGCTATAATGTTCATGTTTATAATATAGAAAACATTCAGCATAAATTTCTACGATATATAAACTACAAACTAAACATTCCAACTCAAAATGTGAATTATGACTATTTATTAACACTGCTTAACCTAACAACACTTTCTGAAAGAAGAACTATTAATGATCTCATTGTACTGTATAAAATTGTAAACTCTCTTTTTGACGCACCAAAAATACTTGAATTGATTAATTTTAGAGTTCCTGCTGTCAACACTAGGAGTACTTTATTGTTTCATTGCTCCAGTACTTCTTCCAACCAACAAAACAATTCATTGATACCGAGACTGCATAGGTTAGGTAACACTTATGGAACGGCTGCAGACATTCTGTCCAATTCTTTACCATCTTATAAGTCCAAAATATCAAGTTTATTTGTAGCTGCTCGTCAAACCATTATTGACAATTCAATTTTATAATTTAAAAAAAATACTTACTTGTTTATTTTTATTACCTTATACTTGTTTTTTTTTATTTTTTACCATTATATCAAATTGCACTGTAGTATTGGCAAATACGCATTTCATAGATACATATTTGTATTTCTTATTTTTTCGTAATAATATATGCTTGCTTGTTTATTAATTTAACTTAAAAATGTCTTTCTTGCTTACCGTAACACTTTATTTATTGTTTGCCTTACAGAATTTATTTCATAAGCTTATATCTTTGCATTTTTTGTTTATATGCTTACTGTTTTTCTTGCATACCTTTGTTATTATTGTTTTTTTTTTACTTTGTAAAACTTTTAATCATATTCTCTCTAACTAATTTCACATATTTTTTCTGTATATTCTGTTTATTATTTAGTATGTTAGCATGTAATTCATTTTTATTTTTTGTAAATGCCTTTTGGGCGTTAATGAACAAAATAAATAAATAAATAAATATCCATACATACATATATACACACATATACACATACATACATACATGTGAACATACATATACACACATAAACATCCATGAGAATATTACTTAGTTATAAATTCTATTTTATCTATATCTATATTTACAAATATTCAATTTTTTAAATATTTAAACTCCTGATCGAATAGCCAGTCAATATTTATAACTATAACTATCAAAAATTTCCAATTAATATTTTTTGATTGCGACACTTCTGGATTTTCTATTCGACTTTTCGTGTTTTAGCTCATGGGGCAGTTTATTGAATTCGGAATGGCAAATATTTTCCAGAAACCTTCTGCCGTACTTCGTTGAGCGAAACTTAGACACATGAAAAATTATTTGTGGGAAACCTGTCATTGGTTTATTTGTTATTTGTTTTGTTATATATAAGATAATTATAGCTGTTGGTTATCCAAATAAATAAAATAAAATAAAATAAAAAAAATATATTTCCCCGAAGAAGATTCCCCGAGTAACGCGTATTGTATTTGTGAATATCATGACCAAATGTGTATTTTAAATTCATGTCGAAACTCCCAGGAATCGAACCCAGGACCTCGATCATACTATGGGAACGGGCCAACCACTACACTACGAGGTGGATTTTTCGTAACCATCGAGTCGAAAATACTCGTCCAGGGTTCCTGTTATTTTTCACAAACCACTGTATTCTCAAATAGGTGCGAAGGTTTTCACGGTCACTGTTATCAATATTATGTATCTTTTTTGGGTGATACCGTGTATGTTGGATTTGATCCGACGTTTCGGCTACCATTGCAGGAGCCATCTTCAGGGAAAACTGTGTTTTATAGGGAAGTGTATGTGTTTATGTACTAGTAATTTGTACCGTGTCACAGTCAGCAGTAGGCACATTTCTAGTTTTGTAGGAAATAATAATTATGTTTATGTACTAGTAATTTGTACTGTGTCGCAGCCGGCAGTAGGCACATTTCTATTAGTTTTTGTCATATGTAGTGCTGGGAACCATGTTGAATTTAATTTAAGCCCGTCGTCTTTGTTTATATTATTTGGATGTCTGTGTATTTGAAAGAGGCAATTGAAATTGAATTGAACGGTATCACCCAAAAAAGATACATAATATATTAACACTGTATTCTCAATCCGCCTGGACAGACTCACAGTGTCATAATATTATTATTAATGATGTGCTTTTTGCATGATTCCTTTATATAGTAGGATGTTTTTGTGTCTCACGATCTGAGCATTTTTCTTAATTAGTGATACAGAATGATTGTAACATACCGTTTGAATAAGATGTGTAAAAAATGCAATACTTCATGCAGAAATAGAACCTACCTAACGAGCGTGTAAGTAATGTTTTTAAATTAACATCAATTGAAAGTGGTACGCATGTTTTTTTTTTATGTGGCGTAAGATCTGAAAAAAATATATCAAACCAGCGCCAGCGGCGTCCTAAGAAATTACCGGAACGTGTTTTTAAATCAAAGATTATTTCCATACAATTGAGAATAGTCCAGAAGGAGCGTAAAATCATATTTGAATACATCGGACTGTGTCCAAAAAACCCCCACTATGCTCCACTTTCGCCGCGCGCATTCGTGATGTCGCCGCGAAATGTTGCACGGTGGGAAAGAATAACACAAATGTAAGGTTAAAAAAAAGCAATCTCTTAATTTCTTTAAAATTTTATTGTGCACGCGGAAATATTGATTGACGCATCAGAGTAGATAAGTAAAGGGTCATTTAATAAGAGTATTTGAATTAATAAACATTGAACTTAAAATATAAAACAGATTATATTTTACGTAAAACGGATGTTTTTATATCATGGTTAATAATATTTGATGGTTAAAAGATAATGTCGGTCAAATGTCCAACACAGAGTTGTTTAATCCGAGGTCCAATTGTCATTAGTTCTCTCATTAGATGAGCAAAGTAGGGTAAAACAATTTGCTACCCTGGCAAAACTAACGAAATGTTCTTCGAAAATCTGACAGATGGAAAAATAATTCAATTTTTAAGTGATGCATTTGCTACATACACATTTATTTTCTAATTACACGTGAAATGTGATCCCATACTGTTTTTTTAAGATCGTAGCAGTATTTCTACACTTTAAAAGGACACAACACGGCATGGTTAAATTTAAATCAGGAGTTGCTTACTCAGCGACGTCTACAAAGAAACTAATACGGTCAAAACGTAAAACTAATAATTTATGAGTAGTTTAGTCGCCTTTTGTTTGATGTGTGTGTGCGGTTTCTGGACTCTTCTTAATTCCATGATTATTTCATAAAACAACAGTTGTATTCTAAAAACGTTCATTAAGTCAAGTCAAAATAAAGTTGCATGAATTACAACAGAGATGGAGAGCATTTAATTAAGGTAATATGGAAGTCTAGGCTTTTACCGGGCTTAAAATCTGTCGTTGGCTGGTCTAAGTGGCCACTTTACACATAAGTTGGTTGAAACAGCTTTGTCTTCAAAGGTGTCTACAAATTACAATAATCTCCCCAATAAACTAAAAACTATTAAAACTAATATATCAATAAAAAAATTCTAAGTAAATTAAAAGAAATTTTTTGAACAAGTGTAAAAACTGCATTCAATTTTAATTAGTATGAATGTATTATTATTTTTTCTTTTTCTTTTTACATCCTATAAGTTTTTTTTTCATGAACACGTATATTTAAAATGATATAAACTCTAATAAATAAATAACTTTAACAGTGTAAGTCACTCTCCAAGCACAAGAGTAAGTCTCTTTTTAGGAGAGTTACAGTTATAACATTTACTAGAGAGGTTGGCAAAGCTGAGTAATGTGCAGTCGCTTTTAAACCTTTGTTAAGGGTGGTCCCTTTGTTAGAGCTGCGAACGTCCGCCAATGATTTTGTCATGTCTTTAGCAATTAGATTGAAAATATTTTCGCTTTTGACTGAAAATATAAAAAATCGATGCTTTTGCCCATGACCTCATATTTTTATTTGAAAAAATATTTTTTAACGTATCATTTAGAATTCCCGTGAAAATGGTCCATTCCATAGACCACGTCCCTAATACGTCTCGATTTGGGAAATTTTGGAACTTTACGACCGTTTTAATTTAAATAGAACATCGTCACATATCTCAACGTCACAATTATCAAGGCTAAACATGTCGCGTTTTTGTAGGGACATATTTTTTAAAGTTATGTGTGAAAACATTTCTCCATAATATCCACATTGATTGTGAAAATACAAAATGAACTTCATATATTTGTATCTGTATTCGTAGTATGAGATATTTCCCTATTACCTATTCATCAAACGAATTCCTTCTCCGTCTCTGCCATGCCGTCCATATTGGATTGTCGAGCCAGATGCCTAGCCTAATCAAGTCGAGGTTATCCCAGGAACCCGGCTTGATCACGATAGTAAAATCATAGTAATTTAATAATATAATATAATTGGTCACGTCAAGAATGATTGAATTATTATATAAGCTATTATTAAATATTTTTTATGAAATTATCTGACCACTCTTGAATCACATTTCGCGCTAATGAGAATATTAGAGGTTCAATTTAGACCGATCATTGGGAACTGTGGTTGAGCCGATTCATACGTAAGTAGAAACTGGCTAATTTTGGTTTCATGAGGTTGCTACGTCTGACGAGACATTTTTGGTTTGTCAACACTGTTTTGGCCCGCGCGCTCTTCTCTTCGCTTTTTCGACTGATTATGTTTCCACGCTTTTTGAATTGCAAAAAGTTTTTTCACTTTTTTGGTTTAAGTTTTAACTTCGTCTCAACTCGCACAACGCCGCAAATTTATCACTAATCCATCGCTGTTCATCATCATCCGCCGCCTTCTGACAAAATTGTGTGCTTGCAGTGTTCCTGATCACTTATTTCCCTGGCAACGTGAGCTGTTCGCCGACAAGGAAGAGGACTCAACACTAGGATATGAAAATATGGTATTTACAATGTAATATGTCGATGTTACTAAAACGGTAATTGTAGGTATTCTTCGAAGAGCGCTATTTTTCAAATAATTAGTCATTGAGTTAGGAATGTCAAAGAGTACAAATTGACGAGTTCTACGGACAGGGACTCGATATGAAATGCCTCTAACAATTTCTGGGCTATCAATTAGGTTATTAACAATTTTGTAGATAAAACTCATATCCAACATGATACGCCGAGTTACGAAATTTTGAACCTTGCACATCTTGCAGCTACAGAGCGCATTGGCGTTGGAATTCAGTTCCCCGTTAGCAATTATATAAAATTTTAGTAGCATGCAGAAGCTAGATTGCAACACGTCTTGCAGCTACGGTGAGAAATTAGCCCCTATTTACATTTTACAAATAATGCAACTAGCGTGTTTTTAACAAAATTATAGATAACATGTATATACCAACATATCTTGCAGCTACAGAGCGCATGGGCAGTTAGAAAACTAGACTCCTTTTTTATAAATGAAGTTTATGTTATTTAGTTTTTAACAACGCTTATATTACCGAACACCATGCATCTACAAAGCGAATTCACGGATAAAATTCCAGCAACTAAAAGTGGTTTCTGAAAATTTACCAAAAAAATAAATAATCGTGTTGTGGTCTTGTGGCTAGTGTCTCGAACGTACGCATGAAAAGTCCGTAGTTCGAACCTTCCGAAATTTGATTCCAATTTCCTAATACTGAGTTATTTATAACTCGCTAGAAATTGCCACAAAAATTTTAATAATTGGGTAAATTATAAGAACGCTAATACTTTCTGCACTTGGTGGTGCATAGGGCACTGCATTGGTACTCCAATCACAGAGTATCTTGATCATTTTTTGTAACATGAAGGTAAGATGATCAGTTTTAGGGTTCAGATGCCAGGCCAGGGGCTATGAAATTTTCGAGTAAAAAAACACCCTTTTCAAATAAGTATCTCACCCCAACCATATCAGGACTCGAACCCGAGACCTCTAGCATGGTAGGCAAATGCACAAACCACTACACCATGAGGCCGACTATCCTTTAATGTGGCTAAAGATTAAGAGATCAATACACATAATGTTTCATAAAATTACCGATGTTTGGAAATCCATATTTTTCTATGTGAAACAATGAGCACTTTTCGTTTCTGGTTTGAAATATTTGGATTTTCCTTTTTTAACAGAGAATAATTTCATTGAGAAAAACCTTTAAAGAGTCAAGCAGGAACAGTCTTAAAACTAATTAAGACATTTTATTTATTACCATAGATGTCGTTATTTTGACACTGTACAATTATTCATTATCATTCTCTTGAGGCATTAAGGTGGATCATAATATTTCAATTTATTTCCCTTTGCACTTAAAACCGTAATTAATAATACTTGACTTCACGTAATTTGGGAAATATATCCGGACATATTTAAGCCAAAAAATTTTTTTTAAATAAAGCAGCTATGTATCATTTTCTAGGTAAGTTAAAATGACCTCATAATGTACTTGAAATAGCTGAATGCATATGTAATTGCTTTTACCGCTTTTTGTTTTTTTTAAAATTATATTAATATACCAGGCATTTCTAGAAAGTAAGAGTACTTTTTGGCTCTCGTGCCGTGAGAAGACTCTCCATTGCGACTAGTGATGAAGCAAAGGTGGCTCATTACACCCCTGAGACAAAAAACAGTCATCACAGAGGCGGCACACTAGTTTTCAATCTGATAAAAAATCAAAACCTCAATTTTGGTCAAAAAAATCATGGCATCCGTGTTTTGGGACCGAAAAAGGATACTTTTAAATTTTTTTCTCAGAGGGAGACGATTACGGCCGCACGATACTGTGAGACCCTACAAAGCTCAAAAGAGCAATTCTAAAACAACGAAGGGGGATGTTGACAAAGGTAGTGTGTTTGTTGAACGACAACGCCCGCCCGCATAAGGCTAATGCCACCAAGGCGCGTTTGAATTAGTTTGGTTAGGACGTTTTGAACCACCCTGCATACTCCCATGACTTAGCGCCTTCAGGTTTTTGTCTGTTCACCTAACTAATGGACATTTTCACACCAGATTTGAAAAGCAAAATTTGTCTTACTTTGCTGAATCTAAATAGAAAAAAGATTTAACCTTGCTACCCGAAGAATCATGTCCGCAAATACAGCAACACATATGTATTAGGAGGAGCACGGAGATAGAACACATAACAAGGAAGACGGAGACGCTGTTCTGTAGCCGCTGTGGCCGGTGCTGTGTAAAACAAATTCAGTCGGTTGTTGACAGTGATGGGGGGCGAACGCGTGAATTATGAGCAGTGAATTTATGATTTTTTTTGCCATAACAGGGCTTAATTCTATGTTCATTTTTATAAAATATGGAAAATAAATTATCAAACTGTACGTCTCCATGTTTTTTTTCTTAAATGTCTGAATTTTAGAATATTTCGTCTTTTGCTTGTGGTAACACTATGTTACATCACCACGTGCAAAGGTATTTTTTACCACAGTATTTTAAGAGCTAGCCATGAAACGCGTTTTAAAACAAAACAGCTATTTATGACACCTAAAATGACAACATCATTTGGTCAAAGAAGTTAAGTATACCTTGCTCCAAGAATTTATAACAATACAGTGGTGCCTCGCATAACGAACGCCTCGCACAGCGAACGCTGCACACAACGAACTTCCTTTTCGTTCATTTCACGATTCATACAACGAACTTCGCTTCACACAACGAACTTCGCTTCACACAACGAAGTCGCCCACTTCACACGATCACTGCCGATTTATTGCATCCTTCCGCGCAGGCAGTCGTTAGTCACTGAGCAGTACGCTTAACTTACGCACGTGTCGCAGCAATCGTTGAAGAGGATGTAGAGGAGCTTATTGAGGAACACAAAGAAGAGCTGACAACTGAAGAGCTCCAAACACTTCTGGCCCAACAACAGGACAATGCTCAAAGGGAAGCGTCATCTGATAACGAGGAGCAACAATCAAACAATCAACCAATTCCAACTGCTGACATCAAGAACATCCTGGTCAAATGGAAAGCAGTTCAGGAGTTTACCAATGCCCACTATCCGGATTCCGCTGAAGCAAACAGGATCAACGACCTGTACTCCGATACTCTTGTCCGTTATTTCCGGCAGATGTTGAAGAAAAGAGAGAAACAAACGACTTTGGACAGGTTTTTCACTGCACCATCGGCCAAAAAGCGGAAAATGGATGAAGATGTGCAAGATTCGATTATTTCTTAAAATTAAAAAATGTGTGTTTTTTTCATTATGTTTTTAGATGTATCTAAATAAAAATAATAACAAAAAAATTATCTTTTTTTTATGTCATCTTACCATATTTTATGCTACAGAACGAATTATTTTTTTTAACATGTATTGTTATGGGAAAACGCGTTTCACATAACGAACTTTTCGCATAACAAACTTGCTCCTGGAACGAATTAAGTTCGTTGTGTGAGGCACCACTGTATTTCATTTGCCACAAAAGTAGATAAAAATCTTGAGCAATTTAAATTATTTGTAAAAAAATAGCTACTTGATTTGGATCCCGAGGACTGTCTTGAAATGGTCACCCCACCAAAGCAGTAGACTTGTTTTGATAAAATCAACTTTGCATTTCTTATTTTGTATTCACAAAGTGTCTCGATGAATATTTGTCATATGTATTTGGCATTTGTGCTGATGTTGGGCCTCCGGAAACTTACCAATGTAAAGGTGCCTACGACAGTAGCTTGTTACTTGACCCAATGTCAGCACAGTATTAAAATATGTGAACTATACTTATAATTTTAAATTGTTTTTTTTCTTCTTTTTTTTTTCTTACTATTATTTATGTATACAAAGTGTTAGTTAAACCCTGTCACATCCGAAACCACGATGATCAGTATGGGCAAGAATACATATTAGTATATTAATTTTTTTTTTTTAAATAAACATAATTTTTTAAAACAAAATATTAAAAAAACGAATGCTTGCTTGCTTCTGCAGGGGAGAAGTGAGGAGAGCGCGGCTGCGTGGTTATCGGCGTATCAGACTCTCCCTCTTCCCTCCTCGTTTTTCCCCTGCAGAAGTTAGCAACCATTTTCTTTTTTTGACATTTTATTTTTTTAAATTTTAATTGTTCCAAAATTTTATTTTCATGTGCCAATATGTCTTCTTGCTCATACTGATCATCTTGGTTTCGGGTATGACTGGTTTAAATGAACACCCTGTAAATATCTGTGTGGATTAAAGTATGAATATGTATAATTTTATATATATTTTTTAGACATATGTAAATGAATGCCTCGACACGGGTTGTGCCCAGTGAGGTATTCATATTTTTTTAAAAAGTGTTATGTAAAACGTGAAATAAAAATAAATAAATAGAAAAAAATAACATGTATTATTTTATGTAACTGTATTTAATAAATGATATTTTTTTATGTACATATGTAATTTGAACTAAATACAATAATTGATATCAAACTTTCGATTGTGTTCATTTAATTTAGCAAAAGCAAAGCGTTGCCGGGTTTAGCTCGTAATTTATATAAAAACGTACGTTTTTCGTAAGAATGTAAAATTATATCAGATAAATATCCATGTAGAAAACTTTTGAGCGTTGGAAGTAATAAAAATATATTCTTTTAAATTAACTATTGGAAATTCCATGTAAAATCAGCTTTTAAATACTAAAAATAGGCATACTTCCGTAAACTAATAAATGTGTTTCTCTAATTGCTTTTTACAAATTGTAAACTAAGTAAACAAATCCACGTTCATGACAAGGATCGTTGGTTTTGTTCTGATCTCTGTTGGATAAGGAAACAAAGCGGTGATTCCTTCACATTGTCCATGACAAGTTTAGGTAGGCATTACACCAAACGTGACTTTCTAATGCACATAGATCTAAAGCAATAATAATTAGGAGTCACGATTGACATCTACTGAGTGCAGTTTGCCTATTGTTCAAAAGTGCATTCACCATGCGTGTGATTGATGCAGTAAAGGCGATGATCCACTGAGTATGTTCTAGTTATTTTTATTTTATTAATGCGGTTTGCGTTTAATGGTCAAAATATTACATGGTCCCTGGACAAGACACTCCATCATACTAATTTTTTCTGCAAACTCTCTCTATTTCGACGAAAACGTAACAATTATTTTACTTCAAAGTTTATTTAATTTTTTTTTTCATGCAACCGGCCGCCGTTAACGGTTGCACTGATAAAGTTTTAGTTAAAGTAGAATAATAGTCTAATAGTAATATTTTTTTAAAATAGGTTGCATGTAAAAAAAATCTAAAAAAACAATAAGTTTATATTTTTTATTAAAACGCAATTTTTATTTAATTTTAACTTCTACCGGTGCAAACAAAAACAAACAAATTATCACGCTATTTTCCACAGAAGTAGGCAGTGTGAAGTATTCGATATTACTCTCTAATCGCATACATACCTCGCTTTCTCTACATTCATACATTTTCTCATGCGCGTGCGCTGATTATTCCGACTTTTGACAGGTCCATTCTTAAATATTTGTTCGATTTGATCATGTCCATGTATTTCCCGGTCATCCTCGTTTTCTGTAAGTATATTCAGCCGTTATTTTGACATCCACTTGCTCTACATATCCAAATCAACTCAACGCTTCTTTCTTAATTTTGTCAATAGCGCTCATCTTAGCCTTAGTAAGGCATGGATCTCGACATTTGTGCTATCATACGACGGCGAATTGATAATGAAGCTACCTAGCGCTAGATGGCAGCACAAACAAAAAAATATTTATTTTTTATAAATTGCAATCTGCCAAACGGCAGCTGTTAAAATGTCACTCAAATTCATCCATTAGTTTATTTGTTGTAGTCGTTTGAAGTAAACAACTTTTGTGTTTCTTGAAAAATGGAAACAAGCGAATTTCGTGCAGTAAATAACACTATTATTTGAAAGAGAAAACGGCAAAAAAGACAAAAAAAAAGCTCGATAAACATTACGGTGAGTCTGTTCCATCAGATTACATGGTAAAATATTGGATTGCTGAATTTAAACGAGGCCGAACAAGCACTGCAACAATACCATCAACCGGAAGGCCAAAAGAGGTGGTTACTAAAGAAAATATCAAGAAAATCCTCGATATAGTTATGAATGATCACCGAATGAAAATGAGTAAGATTGTTGAAATATCAACCATCTCATATAAACGTGTGTTCAATATTTTGCATGAACATTTGCATATGAAAAAGCTATCGGCAAGATGGGTGCCGCGTTTGCTCAGTTTCGAACAAAAACGAGTTTGAGAGACCACTTCACAGCAGTGTTTGGACATGATAAAGCGTCCTGTTAATTTTTGGCATCGATTAATAACTGTTGATGAAACGTGGGAGCATACACCTGAAACCAAAAATCAATCGAAACAATAGGTGGAAGCTGGTGGAAGTGCTCCGAGGAAGGCAAAGGCCGTGAAATCGGCTGGCAAGGTTATGGCCACTGTATTTTGGGATGCACTTGGAATATTGACCATCAATTATCTTGAAAAAGGATTCACAATCACAGGAAAGTATTATCGTGCATTAGTGGATCAATTGAATGATGCAATCAAGGAAAAACGACCACATTTAAAGAAGAAAAAGGTGCTCTTTCTTCAAGAAAACGCACCGGTTCACACAATATTAGATACGATGCTAAAATTACGTGAAATACACTTCAAATTGGTTGATTATCCACTTTATAGTCCAGATTTAGCTTCTAGTGACTTTTTCCTGTTTCCAAACTTGAAAAAATGGCTCGCAGGAAAAAGATTCAGCTCAAACGAAGAAGTGATTACCGAAACTAACGCGTATTTTGAGAGGTTCCCGAAATCGTGTTATTCAGATGGTATAAAAAAGTTGGAATATCGTCTTACTAAGTGTGCCGTAGTAAAAGGAGACTATCTTGAGAAATAAATGGTTTTTGAAAAAAAAAAAGTTTTTTTCCTACTGAGGTAGCTTCGTTTTCAATCCGCCCTCGTACATAGTTTTGCCACATAAATCGCATATAGTCAGCTTTCATCCTTAGTTTTCCAATTGTAACTATAACTGCAGCTGTGTATGTCTAACAGTGGTTAAGTGCCTTAAGAAAACGCAGTTTAATCTATTCTAGGAATCAAAACTTCCTGGATAATTTATTAAGTAAAAAGACACTTTTAATTCGATTCGCCTCATACTATATTTTCTTGGAATTTTTTTATTCAAAGATAATGAAACTCATGGTGTAGAACATACGTATATTCAAAGCAAGACAGACATAAACTGTTTTCTTAGAAAACATATTTTTTCCACTGCTATCCGCTGTGGTAATTAATTATGATAGTAAATTGCACAAATACAGTTTTATTTAACATACAAACAACAGAGATGGAGTAGGTTTCAGAGAAAATAATATCAAAGTATATGTGTTTAAAAGGTTTGTTATGTGTCATTAGTTTACACATTGTGTAATATTTACCATTCTGCCTTTGTTTGAAATTAATTAATTAAATGTGTATAAAAGGCGGTGATTTTTAAGCATTATTTTACAGATCCTGGACGGACCCACAGTAAAAGCCCTACCTCTGTATACCCGAAATCCGTTTTTTAAATCAAGCGTCATCCCATCGGTTTTATTCGTACAAAAAAAAAACAAGACCGCCACCGTGGCGCAGTCAATTAGACAGCTAACTTGAAAACTGGCGTTAAGGGTTTGATTCCCGATTAGCACGAAAAAAATTCAAAAAAGGTTATTCAAAAAAATTGGTCTGGGTATTTGTGGTGTATTTTTTATAAATATGTTTTATATCCTCTCATTCCCACCTACCCACTTACAAGGAAAAAATCGTCCAAATAAGCACAGCTTACCGTTATATTTGACTTTTGATAATAATGTTTCATAGTAACCATGTTTATGGGAAAATAAATGAAATAATTGTTATTTATTATTAATCACTACCACCGTTTATATCTTCCAAAAAAAAATATCTATAAAGTGCGCCCTACCCGATGAGACTTGCCGATTACCTCAGCTTATTCCTCCATACAACAAATTCCACCATATTTGACATATTTAACTAAGCTGAATTTTTTAGTACTAAAACAAGCTTGCAGATTACAAATATTATTTAAAGATTTTTTATTTGGAAACTAGTATTTCGAACATTATTTCCAAAGGACTATTTTTCTTTGATAGGATACCGTTGACGTATTATGTATCACATAGGACATGTGGCGTTTGCATAGGCCGTTTTTGGCTTGAAACATTTTTGAAAGAACGGCCAGTGCTCAGTGTTGACATTTAAATCATAATGGAAATATTTGCTGAATGCCTATGTGGAATAAGTTAATGAACCTTTGTACAAGTATTTTATCAAAATATTATACAATACAGCTACGTACATCGCATGATTAATAATAATTGAACGTAGTTATGCAGAAAGCAGCCAGCCATAGAAAAGTGAAACTGAGATAAAAACACTTTTGTGAGAAAAGTGAATTATTAAATTTACATATTGGTTGAAAAGATTTTGACTTTAACAAAAGATAAACAATGAAAACATGAGTTTTTTTTAATATTAAAAACAAGAATTTAAGTATGTATTTGACCAGATTTATTGATTTTGAAAGTGCCAAAAGACTTTTTTTAATTATATGTTTTTTTGCAGAAATTATAGAAAAAGAATTATAAAACAGAATGTATCCAATTTTTTTTTCTTTGAATCTCTGAACTTGAAAATATTCCTTCTTTTACAAGTGGTAACACAATGTTACATCACCGCGCGCAAAGATATTATTTACCACAGTCTTTTAATAGTTAATGCCGGGTAGTTTTCGTTGGCCCATTTAAGCAGTGTGTGTCTTCCTTTACAAGTAAATATGTTTTTTTTCCTGTCCTCCGTATTTTCATAAACTATTCCAAGATCATCGGCAAACATTATTTTCTTTCCTCTCAGTTGAAGTATAGTTTGTGTTTTATAGAAAAAAAAAATTTTTACCCCAATTGAAAATGTTGGTGTTTTATAACTAGATGATTGCCAAAGGATAAAACAGAATAAAAAATAAAGTTTATTTTTCTGTGCTGTGGGTGTTTTCTGCAAATTGGGAAACGCCATTTTGTGATTGGCACCATTTTCAGAAGGTGATTAATACAGTTTTTTGTATGAAAGCGGTCTGGCTGTTTTAGTAGGACATATAATTGACCTTACTGCACCCGATAATATTAATATCTCATTTTCTCAAAATTGTGGACTAGCTGCTTTCTGCATAACTACGTTCGATTGTTGTTTGAGTTGATTTTCACAGAAACACAGAAAAAAATAGTAATTTATAATTATATTACCTACATATTATGAACTTAAATGTAGGAACATATTAATTAAAAAATTGTAGATTACTCACAAAATAAATCACGGCCCGCCACTGCCACATACAAGCTTCTAAAATAAAAGCCAACATAAATATTCCTTTTTAAAAATAATGTTTTTTTGTAAAATTTCAACTAGTTTTATTAAATTAAAATTATAATTTCATAAACAGCGATTTTTATTGAATTTAACTATTTTACTTTTAACAATATTTTGAGTTTGTATAAATTATTGTTGACAATGACTGGATTCTACTTCCTGGGGAGCTATTACTATTAACATATTTCAACAGAGATTAAGAAAATTTAATCCATGGTAATATAGAAGTTTAGTTATCTACAGGGTTTCCAGTCGTTAGCTGTTTTTTTTTTTTTTTAAAAAGAGAAATACTTAAGCTCATATTATTTACTTAGGCATTCAAAATTTCAGATTATTTCCTAAAAGTCGTAATTTACTTGTGCTGGAAAAATGAAAATCGAATTGTGGTAGAGTGGGATTTGAGCCTCGGACCTTTGGCCTGTGAGTCCACAATACTACCACGAGACCACAACCCGGTTGAAGTGGCCACTTTACACACTGTGTACCATTCCCCATTCTGCCCATATTTGAACATCTATATTCCTTTAATTCTTTATCTGTTGATGTTTGTGAAGTTGAAGAGCCGAAACCTTTATTTTTGCGGGTGAGATTCATCTAATTGATTGAATTCACCTACATATTAGGCAACGCCTAAAAATCTTATTTTTTTTAATTTCTGTACCTCTTCATGGACTAGGTAAATTTATAAACAATATTATGAATTTGTCTAAATTTTTGTAGACAAGGACTGGATTTAACTCCCTGCGGAGCTGTTAATATTAACATATTACAACATATGGCGGCCTCCGTGGTGTTGTGGTCAAGACGCTTGACTCACATACGAAAGGTTCCGGGTTCGATTCCTGGTAAGACACAAAAATTAAATGTGATTTTTCTCAAGCCTGGGTGTTTTGTGATGTAATTCACCACTGTAATTTGGCCTCCTGGCCTGTTGTGGTGCAAAAATAAAATATAAATATATATATATATGAAGAACATTTTGGAGAAGGTAATATAGAAATTTTAAAAGATGAAAGAATTTAAGGAATATGGATGTTCAAATATAGACAGAATGGTGAATGTTACACAGTGTGTAGAGTGGTTACTTCAACCAGCCAATGACAGGTTATCAGCTCCGTAGATGCCTAAACTTCTATATTACCTTCTCTTAAATGTTCTTCATCTCTGTTGTAATATGTTTTTTTACTTTAATTGCCTCTTTTATCTTAATTTTTTGGATTGCGCATAATGTTGCAAAAACTGTTTATTCATTTTTATTGTTTTTTAGCTTTATTAAGTTATTATAATCATTTTATTAGAGATTGCCTAAATCTACCAACACCGTTCATACAGTCACCAAAAGATGATTTCCATAATCATCCAACACCACTTTCTTCAGTTTAATTTAGTAACAGAGAAAGGATTGTAAATAATTTCTACATTTGACAATTTATTTTATTGCAACGTGAACGTTCAAAGTAGGCGCTCGACTTTCGCATATGATTGGTCCCTGAAAATGTGTACGAATGTTGAATGTTCGAAAGTCGAGGGATATAAAAAAAATTATCAGAAATCGCATTTTAAAATACTTACGCATTAAAAATATATTAAAACTATTTAACTCTCGGTGTGGCTGTGATGTCACTCTAGTCATATTAAACAAACTATAACAGGGATGTGAATACCTTAAAGAAGGGAATATGGAAGTCTAGGCATTTACAGGGCCTATGATCTGTCAATGGCTGGTTTTAGTGGCCACTTTACACACTGTGTAACACCCACCATTTTGCCTATTTTTGAACATCCATATTTCTTTAATTCTTCCGTTTATTGATTTTAGTGGAGGTAAAGTGCTGAAACCTTTATTGTTGTGAAGAGATTTATTTCATAACGCCTGAAAACAATTTTCCAATTTTTAAACTTCTTTTTGGACCAGTTGGTTTTATTACAATATTTGAATTTGTCCAAATGTTCATACACAACATATTCCCTTCTTTAAAGTATTCTCCATCTCTGTTGTAATTTGTTAGTCTTAACGACTCCCGAGGGGGTGAAATCTAGTCTTTTGTCTACGGACATTTGGACAAACTTAAATATTGTAGTAGTCTTATTTGTTTACTGATAAAGTTGTAGTTTTTGTAATCGTCAAATGGACATTTTCACACCAGATTTGGAAAGTAAAATTTGGATAAATATGCACTTTAATTAAAAAAATATTTGTCCTTGCTACTTGATATGCGAAGAATGAGTCTGAGGCCAATGCAGTAATAAATCTGTATATAAGAGAACTTCTTCAGCCTTTTTTCCTCCACTGCTGGATATAGGCCTCTTCCATATCCTTCCATTTTTCTTGGTTGGTCGTTACTTGCAGCCAATTTTTACCCCCTACAGCAGCTATTTCATCGGACCATCTTTTTTGAGGTCTTCCGACGCTTCGCTTATTCTCTCAAGGTCAACATCTTAACATTTTAGGGGTCCATCTTGTGGGGTCTTGTATCGCAACATGTCCTGCTCATTGCCATTTCAGTCCTGCTACGCGATCCATGATATCCGTTATTTTGGTTCAGTTCCTAATTTCTTCATTTTTTGTTTTGTCTCTTAGGCTTATACCAAGCATGGATCTTTCCATGGATTGCAGTGTGCATTTGAGCTTTTCTAGATTTCTTTTTGTAAGGACTATAGTCTTTAATGCATATCCAGTCACTGGCAGTATACATGATTTGTATGTTTTCCGACAAATCGGAATCTCCTTATTTTCAAGTATGTGCCTAAGTTTTCCAAAAGCCGCCCGCCCAACTCATTTCTATTTGTATTGGCAGCTCCGCCGTTTGATTTTCTTTGCTCAGTTTTATCTTATGTCCAAGATATATACATTCATCTACCATTAAAAGGTTTTTATTGTTAACAGTGATGATTTTGTTTTCTGGATTATTTGTTTTTGTAATGTTCATATTCAGACCAATTTTATTAGAACACTTATGCAATTCGTTAATCATTAGACTCAATTCATTAATGCTTTCACTTATTAAGTTTGTTTTTAAATGTTCACAAACAACGTTTGTTTTTTGTGAACATTCATCAGATTCTTTCCTTAAATTCCTTATAATTTCTACCCATTTATTTATTGTTATTGGATTTTAGGTAATACCAAAATAATATTAAATTCAAAACGTTCATTTTAATCGTATTCCTATATAAGTACACCCCGGAGTTTGACGTTTGCAAAAAGAATGCCATATTAGAAAAAATATTTATTTTATGTTTTGGAATTCAACAATAAACAAGTACCTCGGTACCAACTCAAATTCAATATTATTTGAATATTGACAATTTTTAGTTTCGGAATTTAATCACAAATAAGTACCTAGGTACCTACTTATTAATGAAATGTCTTTTTCCAAGGTAATAAATAGCAGGCAAGCTAACGTCCGGGCAGGACAACGTCTGTCGGGTCCGCTAGTGTAAATATTAGTTATTACATCAATATTATTGTGATTTGTTTATGGTTATTCTATTTAAACAACTGTTTGTTAATGGTTATTTAGCATTGTCTGTTTATGGATAGTTTAGTCTATGTTTTAATATTAACCAATAAGAGTGAGATGTCAAATGTCAAAACAACAAAAAGTGTCCTGAACAGACTCTTGTGACAATAATATTTTTACTGGCTAGTTCAGTTTGAAAACTTAATTGTGTACTCACAGCAATTAATTTTCTCGAAATTTTATGTTCACTCGATAATTTATATACTGATTATAAATTGAGTGATATTATTTCCTAATATAATCTATTAGTTTAAATTTATTTACAATGTTTGTACGCGAACGGATTTTTTACGTCAGGTTTAAAGTAAGTATTAGGTAGGAGTGTTCATTAGAATAGTTTTTTCTAAATTTATTAAATCACACGTCAATTATGGGCATTATAGGGATTACAGTTTTGAATTAAAAAAGGTCTATGAAATACTGTCGAGTAAAAAAGATTTTAATAGTAAGTATTATCTATTTAGTGGTAATGACATAAGATTTAGATATTTATGGTATATTTATTATTTATTTCTGAATTTTTATTATTTAATATTTATTATTATTTAATTGTAATAATACTGTATATACGTGTAATTCATTTATAAATAATTTTATTTGTATAAGGTCTTAGTTTTAAGTTTGAAAACTTGTCAAAATGGATAAAAATGTTTTATTTAAGTAAATGATATTTATGACAAAAATTACTTTTTAAAATATATTATTTACTGCCTTAGAACAGGGAAGCTACCCCTCGCCAGCGAAACGAAACTTAACAATTAACATTTTGTGAAAATAATTAAATGAAAATTGCTGTAATAAATATGTAAGGATAATTTTTTTTTTTTTTAATATCTCTGAAAACGGTCCATTGGATTGGCCACGCCCCGTCACGATTCAGGTAAATTTTGTTCTTTGTTTGTGACCGTTTGAATTAAAATATAACATAGTAAAAAAATCTTGACATCACAACTATCAAGGCCAAACAAGTCGCGTTTTTGTAGAAACATTTTTTAATAATTTATTTTTTAAAGTTATGTATGAAAACATTTCTCCGCAACGTCCATATTGATTTTGGAAATTCAATTTTTTTTTTACATCCATTTCACATATTTTTTAATGTTATATTTCGTAAATACAAAAATGAAGTAATGACAAAAAAGTATGTATGATGAATGATGATAATATGTTTTGATGTATATTTTTTTAATGATATTTAGTTATCACTGTCGGCCTCGTGGTGTAATGGTCAACGCGTTCGCCTGTCATGCAAAAGGTCTCGGGTTTGATGCCCGACATGATATAAAATATTTATTTAAAATAATGTTTTTACACTAGAATATTTTTTAGTCCCTGGATTGGTACATGAAGCATATGATACGCTGCGATTGGTGTACCGATGCAGTGCCCTATGCACCATTATGTGTGGAAAAGGAATGATGATGATGAATCACTGTTAAAATGAAATAGGATAAGATTAGCTCCTCTCCTCCCTAATCCCCACCCCTACAAACACATCGCTGAATATTATTTACCTAATTTTAGTGCATGTTCGGACATGGTGATGTTTGCTTCCCATTTAAATTTATGTATTTTTTCGTTAATATTTTGCATACTACGTGTATTTGCACTTTGGTGTAGTGAGTGTCCTGACGAAGAGACCGATACGTCTCGAAACCGGTAGACATAAAAAGTCGGTAAGTGGTGAAACACAATTTTATTAAACATTAATAGGATAAGATTCATTAGTTAAGTATACCTAGATACAGTAGCTGGTATTGCTTTGAAACCGGTCGGTATAAAAGGTAAGTTTTAAAAAACAAAGTTTTTTATATTTGTTTGATATACTACACTAAAACTATTAAATACTTGGTACCGGTATGAAGGTAATAAAAACCAAAATAAGATATTGGTAAAAATTGAATATTACAACCAGAATTATCTTCTTAAAAAAAAGAGAATACTATTCTATCTTAATTGCCATGTAATAAAGACGCATTAAACGGCAATTTCGTGTCTTCTCTGTCAATCTTTAACTGGGGTAGGAGTCCAACCCTCAACAACCTAAATCCTACAATTCTAATTGTTGTGTATATGCAACTATTCATTATTTTTATTAAAGTGTAAAACACGTCTGGTTATATTTCAAAGATATTTATTGATTCAGTTCATAATTTACATACAATGCAAGCACTAGAAAATTAACTTAATACAATATCGTTGGTTACACGGGTTGACAAGCACTGATTTTACAGATGAGGCAGCGGAATTGTTGTTCACAACAGGGGGGTGATCTCGGGTTCCGGGTGGCCAAAACACGTGTGTGCCTCGGACAACCGAACTAGCTCTTCCTAGTAATATGATGTCTCGCACCGTATTCAGAAGTTAGCAAAAGGGCCGAACAGCCAGCACTCGTACTTCACTGAGTAGGTACTCGGGATCAATTACTAGGATCTCGATTAATCAAATTATATGTCTGACCAAAGAACCCGGAGGTGCCAAACAAGGCAAGCAACTAGGTTAGCAAGGGTTGACAGTATAATATGACTGTACGGGATGAGAGCCATGGCGTATCCTAGTGCCAAAGAGTTCCAGAAAAGGAAAGCAAGCTGGTTCGCTAGGAGAGCCCTGAGTAGGTGTCCTTACCAAAAAGTACCAAGAAGTTAGGTAAGCAGAAAGGTTAGAGAACGACCCGGAATACTCTGACTTCTGGGGCTAGAAATCCGCCTTATAAAGGCCAAAATCGAGGGGGGGATGAGAAATTTATGGGCTTCGCGGGGCCTGAGGTAAGCGCGGGTGGCTGGAGGGCATCGCATTGGAATGCGGCCGAATATGCAAACCTATACCGTATGTTAGAGGAGTTGTTTATACGTAACTATCTCGTAAGAAACGGACAACAATATGCGAAAAAATGTATGGGGAAAAAGCGGATGCTATAAGTGCTATTATTTCAATTTTACTTTTCTAAAGCTAGCTGCTTCCTGCATTACTATGTTTGATTGTTGTTCTAATGCAGTATCCAATGTATACCTGACACTAAAGATATTTCAAATTTAGGGACGTTCTCAACTATATTTGAACTGTGGTTATGTGGTATTGTGATATGCTTTTACTTATCGATTATCACAAAATCACGTAATGGGGTCAATGTTTAATTTCTATTGTTAGATCATTCAGAAATCATGCCAAAAATTATGTAAATTATTGTATTTGCATAGCAACGACGCAGTTGGGCGTTTACAATAGATTTAGCTTTTAATAAAATTATAAAAGTTTAACACAATAGAAATATGGGATTTTCTGTTGAGTTTATTTAATTAAACAATATTTCCATTTATCATTGTATTTGGTGATTGCAATATACTATAACGTTGAGAGGAAGGATTGAATGAAGACAATAATTACTTTAAAAATTTGCATGTATAATATAATTTTAAAAAAAACATACGAATTGTACAAAAAAGTATTTAACCTACTTATTAGCTTTAATCTTAATATTACAACTTAATAATTAACTTAAATTTACCCAAAGACGAAGACGTAGGGAATGACCCTTCGGGTTCTCGAGCGGCTAGGGCACTAGCGGAGAGTGGGTGTTGCACAATCTGGAGGCTGCTGAGATCCGGACGGAGATCTGGGGTTGGATAGCTTCTCGAGGAAACGTGGCGTCTTCTGACTTGAGGGTTAGCACGGCGGGGGTGCTAGGCTGCGAAGGTGGCAGTGGTGAGGCCGACGCTGGTGGTAGGCGAGCGCTGCTGGCTTGATTGGCACGTCCTCTGACTTGAGGATGCTGAACTGCGTCGGTGGCAGTGTTGGGTCCTACGCTGCTGGTAGGCGGAAGCTCTTGGCTTAAGATTGGCACGTCCTCTGACTTGAGGGTGCTGAACTGCGTCGGCGGCAGTGTTGAGTCCTACGCGGCTGGTAGGCGAGATGACTTAGACGTGGCGGCGGACGGCCACGTATTTCGTCCTGGCAGACTGGCCAGGGAAGTCCGGAGACTGAGAGCACGCCGAACGGCTGAGTGCTTGATGCCAAGTCTCCTTCGGCGGCGTGTACAGATTATATATGTTTTTATGGCCACGCCTTTCAGCGTGGCGCTTGTCTGGATCTGCCAATAAGGGATGTAAGATCCAGGGTAGGTACCACCCTATTGGTAAAGGTGACGCCCATATTTCAGCAGTGTTGTCGGTTCCAGAACGAGATTTCATAATTCTACTATGTTTAATTTCAATTATATAATATTAAAACTCTATATCATCTTCTTAATCTATAATCTTAACTTTATAATTTTACTACTAACAACATTAATAATCAAGACATGGTATTATAACTTACAATATCCTAAGTACTTAATTACAATTTTATTTTAATATTTTTATGATTTGAACAAATTAATTATATAACAAACAAGCTTGAAAAAATATTTATAAAAATAACATCGATGTTAACTAAATAATAATTGTAAGTTCTAAGAATTATATTGACAATAATATTAACAATATTATTCTATTTGTGTATACACATTTTAAACAGTAAAATACAGAATCTCGATAAAATAAAATTAATTGACGTCAACATAAATGGAATCATAATATCAGAATAAACAGAGCAATGTCACTGAACTGAATGTTATGTAAGGCAGAAAAAATATTTTACATTGGATGAATTGAGAAGTATTTTTGTTAACAATGAACTAGGAACTAATTGATAATTATATATAAATTTATAAATTTTGTATTTACGATATTATATAAATAATAACTACTAGTGGTCGGCCCGCTGTGTCACTTACGAGATGAGATACGGGTCCGATTCCCGATACCGGAAGAGCAGTAATTAATTTATGGAAGTGGTACGAGTACATGCATTTTATTTACGCTAGTCCCTAGACCGAACCGAAGCGTTGGAAGGATCATCTTGCCATCATATAGAAACGACCGGAATATATGTCAACCGCGTTAGTACCCTATGCATTTTTCTGTACGCAGATAATCCGGGCTTAGTTTCTCACGTTCCGGAGACGGGAGTTTTACATTTTATGATGGGGTAGGATTAAGTCCGGTCCCTTGAAAGAATTTCGGGATTTACTTTGTTGTACGGAGTCGTGTTTTATTGACCTCTGTTAATAAGTGCGAAAACCCAAGTATTTACCCGCGGCGGGTTGCAAGGAATTTGCTTAAGCTTCCAAAATTTACCAGAACGCACGTGTATAATTCTTATCATTGTCGTTACCCTTAGTTTAACCCCAATTTTATTAGTTACTTATTATTTTTGCCAAAGGGTTTATTTGTAAACACCGCTTTGGGGTTTTTCCATACATCAAATCCCCCCATTCCGAATTGGCAAAAAAAATGTATATTTGAAACTACTACTAGGCGCATTTCTATTTATCTTCCACCGATGTTTATAATAATAATTGTAAAACTAGCTTAACAATACGCAATTAGATATTTTAAAATGTAGGATTAGCTTGCCTAGAGGCGTTCCGAATAACAGGTAACTGTACTTCCGCGTTCAGGGGTGCTGGACGAAGATCGTCCGCATGAATTTTTACGGGTTTTCCTCGCTTATCTACCCAAAACGTTGCGCGTGTCCCGATTTGCATCAAAACGGTAAATGGACCAGCCCATTTATCCGCAAACCCCGCGTGGAATCCTCTTTGACGATTTGAGAGCGGATATTCTCGAACCATGACCTTCTGCCCTCGGTTATAAGTAACGGGGTCGCGATTTTCCTCGGGGGCATATCGTTCCTGATATTCTCGTTGCCTTATTCGTATGGCATTATCCATTGATGACCTATCAAATTTACTGTGATTGCGCGTCGTGTCTACTGGAAGTCCTGCTCTCCATTCTCCCGGCCGTCGTAATTCGAAACCCAATAGGGCCTTGCTGGGCGTTTCCCCAGTAGCGTCGCTTCGTCGACCGCGAAGAGCTCCCATGATGAGCGGTATTTGCAAATCCCATTCTTTATGTGCCTTTCCGTGTAGATGTATACGCATACATTTCTTTATTTCTTGATTACGCCGCTCAACGGGATTAGCTCGTGGGTGATGAGTGGGAGTTGTCCAATGGGACGTTTGCCAACGATCGATGGCCTGCACCCAGTTTCTATGCTTAAACTGTAATCCGTTATCCGTGAGTATCGCAGCCGGATAACCATACCTAGGAAATATTTCTGTTTCTAACGCGCGAACGATAAGTTGGGACTTAGCCGTGGAAAGAGGTATCGCCTCTACCCATCGTGTGTACATGTCGGTTATTACTAATAATACGCGTTTTCCACGTGTAGAGGTAGGGTACGGTCCCATCAGATCTATAGATATCCATTCCCATGGGTTCTGCGGCTTATGACTACCCAGAGAAGCTGCAGGTCGGGACGGTAAGGCTCTGGTAATTGCACAAATCATGCAATTTTGTATGTGCTCGCGGATGTCTCCTTCCATCTTTGGCCAGAAGTAAGTCCTTTTTATCGCGCGCATCGTCTCTTGAATGCCAGGATGACATGCAATTACGTCATTATGATAGGTATGAATCACCTTCGGTACTAGTTTCTTTGGAACGAAAATTACTAATCCGTCTTGGGTCCGTTTCCATAAAACGTCATTTCTAATTTCATGTGCACTCAAGTATTGCTCCCTTCCTCGACTTGCCTGTTCGCGATTTCCCAACTCGAGTATTTTTCTTATACGCAACTGCACTTCAGTATCGGTTTGTTGTTCTCTCTTAACTTCCTCAGGTAGTGACGCTAATTGATCCGATACTTCGATATTATTTTGTTCATTTGGAGGCGCAGACGGACCGACGTTTCTCTCCTGACTCTCCATACCTATCAGTGGCATAGCGACTCCGCGAATCTCCCTCGGTAAGGCTTGGGGGTACATAGTTCTATCATTATTATATGGTGCGTCTCCGACCGGAACATTTTCTGGATTTCGTGAAAGCATATCCGGAAGTTCATTATCTCTGCCTGCACAATGTTCGATATCAAAATTAAACTCCTGAAGCAATAGCGCCCACCGGGAAATTTTCGCGTGTCGCTCTTTCATAGAATGTAACCATGTAAGAGCTTTGTTATCTGTCCGTAAGGTGAACCGTTTTCCTTCGAGGTACGTCCTATATCGTTTTATTCCCCATACTGCTGCTAAAGCCTCTTGTTCATTCGAATGATAACGTTGTTCGGCCTTATTTAATCTCGCACTCGCATATGATATAACTTTTTTATTTGCAGTCTCATCTTGTTGATATAAAACCGCTCCTAACCCAAGATTTGACGCATCCGTTTGGAGAATAAATTTCTTCGTAAAATCAGGACGTGACAGGTGAAGTGGTTGTGCAAAAACTCTCTTGATTTGTTCTAATGCGTTCTGCGCTTGAGGATTCCATTTAAATGTTCTTTTCGTACTAAGTAGATCCGTCAATGGTACAGCAATTTCCGCAAATCGCGGTACGTATTCGCGTAACCAATTACAAAGCCCAAGAAAACCACGTAATTGTTTCCTATTTTTCGGTACTGGTGTAGCGGCAATTGCTAGTTCATGTGTTTCTTGAGGGCGGTTTCCATCTTCGCTTACGACATGCCCGAGATACTCAATCGAGGTGGTTGCAAATTTACATTTCTCCGGGGTGCATCTTAAACCATAATGGTTAAGGCGTTCTAAAACTAATCGTACATGCCGTATGTGACTGTCCCAGTCACTAGAATAAATAATAATATCGTCGATATAAATGATAACGAATTCGCGAATATATCCCGCCAGTACCTCTTGAGTCATCGTAGACTGAAACTTCCCCGGCGCGCCCGATAACCCAAACGGCATTACTTTAAAAGCGTATTTTGACCCGTCCGGAGTCGAAAAGGCAGTTAAATCACGCGAATCTTCGTGCATGGGTATTTGCCAATACCCACTCTTTAAATCTAACACCGTAAATATTTTTGCGTTTCCGATATCCTTGAGGGTCTCGTGAATTAAGGGTAAAGGTGATACTTCGATTTCGCAGTTCGCGTTTAATTTGCGATAATCCACACAAAAACGGTACGTTTCGCTGTTTTTCTTTGTGGCCATTACTACAGGAGAACTATATAAAGATTGGCTCGGTTCTATGACGTCATCCGCTAACATTGCCTCGATTTGTTCGTACAATTGTCGTTTCTTTTCACCCGCTAATCTGTAAGGAGGTAGTCGGATTGGCCTCGTGTCTTTTAGATGCAATTTCATCGGCCTAACTTTTGCAGCTCCATTGTACCGGCGGAAAACGTCATTAAAATCTTGAAGCACCTGTTGCAATTTCCTTTTTCTGTCGGGTTGTAGCTCGTTAATCATTGGTAAAACTGTGTCTATGCGATGTTCTTCTACTTCTCTGGGCATTAAATGAACAGTGGTTCGTTCACTGGCTCCAAAATACATGCAGCTCCGATGTAAATCGAGCACCGCCTGATTTTGTTTCAGCCAAGAGAAGCCGAGAATGACATCTTCGCATAGCCCCTCTGTAACTAGAAATTCACATTCCATTTCCCGACCGGCTACGTTTATTCTCTGAGTAGTGACTGAATTGATGTTTAATGTTGCCGATTCATGGGCCATATTAATTCGGTATGTCGACGACACACGCCGCTCGCTTGGAGGGATTAATTTAGAATTTATCAAATTAAAGCTCGATGCCGAATCTACTAGAGCTAGAACGTTATGAGAGCCTACGGTCACCCGGGCTCTCGGTAGGTGAATAGTGTGTGTGGACTTTACCACCGCAGATATTCCCACTTGGTCACTATGCGTATTCTGACCGAAATCTAAATTTTCGTGAATATGTGAATCTAAACGTAAAGGTGGTTGTGGCACATCTCTAAGTGGATTTAGTTCTAATTTTGAAGACATCTGTGGCATATTGTACATTATATGTGGAAAGGGGTCGCGAATCCCGCTCGGGCGCGAGTCGTTTCCCGACGCGCCTCGATTATTCTGCACATTACGAGCCGGGTACCGTTCTCGTAATACCGGGCAGTTGCGGTGTAAATGTCTTCGCGGGCAATATTGACATTTTGGTATGTATGCAGGATTATTTCTGGGCGGCCTATCGTCTCTATCATTCCTTAATTCCTCACGGGGTGTTGTCTGTCTTTCAGCGCTTTGCAGTCCGATGCTGACTTCCGGTTGTGTAAAAAGTGGCTGCTTCGGGAAATCAAGCGCCGATACCCGAGCCTTCAGGGAGGATATTGTGAATTTCCCCGAACCGCAACACTGCAACAATTCTCTGTATCGTGGCCTCATTAAGGCCACAACGTCGTCACATATTTCATCGGGGTTACCACTGGGAAATAACCTTTTATAAACCGTGTGCTTTCTCTGCACAAATGCCACCCCACTTTCCTCTAGCCGTTGTGGGTTCCCATACAAGTGGACAATTAGAGAGGCGCGCGCAGCCTCTACACTATACCTCTGTAGGAGGATTGCCTTAAAGTCCTCCCAGTCCCATCTTCCCGTAGCGTGAGGTCGAAAAAATTCTTCGGCTTCTCCTTTCAGTTGCCGTGCCGCGCGCGAAGTCTTTAACGCTGAACTCGTGCCAACGGTGGAAAAATATTTTTCGCAAGTTTCTAGGAACTCCCGTGGATCCTCCTCCGGGAATCCAGAGAACGTATCCTCTAGGATTCTAGAATAACGGCAGTTGTAATCGATGCCACTATCTTCCGGTACCTCCGGTCGTGACGGACCGTTTCTCGTTTGGGGCATTTTAACTAAGTTCCTTTAACACAATCAAACGCAATATAATAATTCGAAAGAGATATTAAATATTTAGATTAAGCAAAACACGAATTAAAATAATACATAAAATGCAATATAACTAAACCTTCCTCTCTTTTAACAGACTAGATTTTGGGCGCCAGATTATTTTTTCAAAAAATAAACAAAAGAATTGTGCGATTAGCAAGTGGCTAAATGACTTTAAGTATTAGTGGTAGAGCATTGAGACATTCGGAAATGCTTAGGTGTGAGTACGGTAAATCACGCTTGATTTACCGACGTACAGAAATTATTAATTTCTATAAATCGAGCCCACACGTTTATGGGCGCCACTTAACACAATAGAAATATGGGATTTTCTGTTGAGTTTATTTAATTAAACAATATTTCCATTTATCATTGTATTTGGTGATTGCAATATACTATAACGTTGAGAGGAAGGATTGAATGAAGACAATAATTACTTTAAAAATTTGCATGTATAATATAATTTTAAAAAAAACATACGAATTGTACAAAAAAGTATTTAACCTACTTATTAGCTTTAATCTTAATATTACAACTTAATAATTAACTTAAATTTACCCAAAGACGAAGACGTAGGGAATGACCCTTCGGGTTCTCGAGCGGCTAGGGCACTAGCGGAGAGTGGGTGTTGCACAATCTGGAGGCTGCTGAGATCCGGACGGAGATCTGGGGTTGGATAGCTTCTCGAGGAAACGTGGCGTCTTCTGACTTGAGGGTTAGCACGGCGGGGGTGCTAGGCTGCGAAGGTGGCAGTGGTGAGGCCGACGCTGGTGGTAGGCGAGCGCTGCTGGCTTGATTGGCACGTCCTCTGACTTGAGGATGCTGAACTGCGTCGGTGGCAGTGTTGGGTCCTACGCTGCTGGTAGGCGGAAGCTCTTGGCTTAAGATTGGCACGTCCTCTGACTTGAGGGTGCTGAACTGCGTCGGCGGCAGTGTTGAGTCCTACGCGGCTGGTAGGCGAGATGACTTAGACGTGGCGGCGGACGGCCACGTATTTCGTCCTGGCAGACTGGCCAGGGAAGTCCGGAGACTGAGAGCACGCCGAACGGCTGAGTGCTTGATGCCAAGTCTCCTTCGGCGGCGTGTACAGATTATATATGTTTTTATGGCCACGCCTTTCAGCGTGGCGCTTGTCTGGATCTGCCAATAAGGGATGTAAGATCCAGGGTAGGTACCACCCTATTGGTAAAGGTGACGCCCATATTTCAGCAGTGTTGTCGGTTCCAGAACGAGATTTCATAATTCTACTATGTTTAATTTCAATTATATAATATTAAAACTCTATATCATCTTCTTAATCTATAATCTTAACTTTATAATTTTACTACTAACAACATTAATAATCAAGACATGGTATTATAACTTACAATATCCTAAGTACTTAATTACAATTTTATTTTAATATTTTTATGATTTGAACAAATTAATTATATAACAAACAAGCTTGAAAAAATATTTATAAAAATAACATCGATGTTAACTAAATAATAATTGTAAGTTCTAAGAATTATATTGACAATAATATTAACAATATTATTCTATTTGTGTATACACATTTTAAACAGTAAAATACAGAATCTCGATAAAATAAAATTAATTGACGTCAACATAAATGGAATCATAATATCAGAATAAACAGAGCAATGTCACTGAACTGAATGTTATGTAAGGCAGAAAAAATATTTTACATTGGATGAATTGAGAAGTATTTTTGTTAACAATGAACTAGGAACTAATTGATAATTATATATAAATTTATAAATTTTGTATTTACGATATTATATAAATAATAACTACTAGTGGTCGGCCCGCTGTGTCACTTACGAGATGAGATACGGGTCCGATTCCCGATACCGGAAGAGCAGTAATTAATTTATGGAAGTGGTACGAGTACATGCATTTTATTTACGCTAGTCCCTAGACCGAACCGAAGCGTTGGAAGGATCATCTTGCCATCATATAGAAACGACCGGAATATATGTCAACCGCGTTAGTACCCTATGCATTTTTCTGTACGCAGATAATCCGGGCTTAGTTTCTCACGTTCCGGAGACGGGAGTTTTACATTTTATGATGGGGTAGGATTAAGTCCGGTCCCTTGAAAGAATTTCGGGATTTACTTTGTTGTACGGAGTCGTGTTTTATTGACCTCTGTTAATAAGTGCGAAAACCCAAGTATTTACCCGCGGCGGGTTGCAAGGAATTTGCTTAAGCTTCCAAAATTTACCAGAACGCACGTGTATAATTCTTATCATTGTCGTTACCCTTAGTTTAACCCCAATTTTATTAGTTACTTATTATTTTTGCCAAAGGGTTTATTTGTAAACACCGCTTTGGGGTTTTTCCATACATCAAGTTGTATCACGATCTGAGTCGATTCAAGGTTAATTTTGAATAGAGGATATTATTAGTGCTTATTAAAATAAAATCATAATTAAAAGTGGTTTCTTTTTATTGAGTTAAATGTTTTTTTTGAGGATAAGGTAGTTTTACATATATTTTTTTAAAAACAAATCTATTGCATAAATAAGTAATCTACCTATAGTATGGAAACCTTGTAAATTAGAAAATAAATACGGAGCGTCCTCTGGTTAGAACAGTCTCCATCTAACTGGGCTCAGCCTGTTCTTAGATTAAATGAAAAACATTTTTTTTCAGATCTAACAGACACTTCAGTAGCCCGAATTCCGCGCTATTTTCTAACTCACTTATTAACGTCCGAAAGAAAATGGCCCCGAAAAAGAAATATTTGGTTGAATAGCAAGAATGCAAATATTGAAAAAGAGGGGACAACGCAGTCAGTGGAGTTCATGGGCTGACCATCGAAGCTAAGCGACGGGAACGGAGCAGAATCGTAAAGAAAACTATCACTATAAAAGGTTTCCAATCCTCTTTTAGACCAACTCCATCGGGTATCCAACAAGGTTCCCATCTTGGTCCATTATTTTTTATTTTATATATTGATGACATTGTTGAAGATCTCAAACACTCATCTATATTACTCTATGCTGATGATGCCAAAATAAACCGATAAAATCACCAAACGATTGTATGTATCTGCAAGAAGATTTGGACCGCATTTTTATATATTGTGCTCGTAATAAATTACATTAAAACATATCCAAATGCTTTCATATCACCTTTACTTGAAACATTAATATCATTCATCATCAATATAACCTTATTACCAAATCTAATAAGAATGTTCAAATAACTCGGGACCTCGGTGTTCTTTTAAATAGTAAACTCGACCATATCCAACAAATCAGGCATATTGCGGGTAATGCATTCAAATTATTAGGTTTTGTCACTAGAGTCAGTAAAATGTTTAAAGATATAAATAACCTAAAGTTTTGTATTACGCATTTGTCAGAAGTTGGCTTGAACATGCAACTTTAATCTAGTCCCTATACTATGAAAATCACAAATATAAAATAGAAAAAGTCCAAAATAATTTTTTTTATTTTATTTATTTATTTAAACGGCTTGTAGGCTTTTACATGTTTTGCATATATTTATATATAAAAAATAGACATGTATTTTACACAAAAGTAGCAAAAAATTGTAAATAAGAATAAAAAAATAAAAATATACAAAAACTAATGTCACATATAGTACATGCATACATATATTTTAGTAGAGAGAACAGAAATATCTTTTTTCCCATCGGTTATACTAAAGGAATCTTAAAATTAGAAAAATGTAGAAAAATAGTAATTAAGAATACAGATATAAGTTAATACAAGGTTCACAATATTGTATTATTTAAGTATTTAAATTTGGAGATAATAAATTGATACACAGCTTTTTAAAATTCAAAAGTATTGTATTAAATATATCTATATCATTTGCGTATTCGTTTGAAAACACATAAATTCTCCTTATAGGCGAGTGTGCACTGTAGTTAGTTGTAGATACATTTGTAAAAAAGAGTTTATTAAATCGACTTAGCGGGTTATTCTTTTTTTTTAAAACATTAAAAAAATATTCCCCGGTATCACCGAAGGCCGAACCCGCGAGAGAATCACAAGTCAAAAAAACTGTGTTTCGGGTTAAGTATGACATTTAATACAATTTGAAATGTAGTATCTACACTGTACCAAACTGCCATAACTAAAAAGTTCATTATGACCGCATACCGCAGTGCATAGTGGCACTCTAAGATGATATTTATCTAGAATATATTCTTAAATACTAATGTTATAATTTCAAAAGTCTGTTTGTTGGTTTATTTGTGTGTCCTTCGCGTCTCAGCGGAACTATTGATAGACTTGATTTTTGCGCAGGAATAGCCGAAGATACGAAGTAAAAAAAGGTTCTTTTCATCCAAAAAATAAAAAAAATAATTAAATGTATAAACAATAAGCGGACCCGACAGACGATGTCGATACATTTTTTTTTCATTGTATCATTATAATTGTTTTCCAATATTAAGTAAGCCATCTAAATAAATAAATTTATTAATAAATAAATAAATAGAGAAATAAATAAATAAATAAATAGAGAAATAAATAAATAGAGGAATAAATAAATAAAAAATAAAAATACATAAATAAATAAATAAATAAATAAATAAATAAATAAATAAATAAATAAATAAATAAATAAATAAATAAATAAATAAATAAATAAATAAATAAATAAATAAATAAATAAATAAATAAATAAATAAATAAATAAATAAATAAATAAATAAATAAATAAATAAATAAATAAATAAATAAATAAATAAATAAATAAATAAATAAATAAATAAATAAATAAATAAATAAATAAATAAATAAATAAATAAATAAATAAATAAATAAATAAATAAATAAATAAATAAATAAATAAATAAATAAATAAATAAATAAATAAATAAATAAATAAATAAATAAATAAATAAATAAATAAATAAATAAATAAATAAATAAATAAATAAATAAATAAATAAATAAATAAACGAATAAACGAATGAACGAATGAACGAATGAACGAATGAACGAATGAACGAATGAACGAATGAACGAATGAACGAATGAACGAATGAACGAATGAACGAATGAACGAATGAACGAATGAACGAATGAACGAATGAACGAATGAACGAATGAACGAATGAACGAATGAACGAATGAACGAATGAACGAATGAACGAATGAACGAATGAACGAATGAACGAATGAATGAATGAATGAATGAATGAATGAATGAATGAATGAATGAATGAATGAATGAATGAATGAATGAATAAATAAATAAATAAATAAATAAATAAATAAATAAATAAATAAATAAATAAATAAATATCTAAATAAATATCTAAATAAATAATTAAATAAATTAATAAATATGTTCATCAAAGGTATGTTTACAGTCCATGATATTACATGAATTCGATTTTGTAATCAAAAGCAAAAACAACGAAAAAAAACCTTTCTTGATTTTGTCGATAATTCTTATTTCAGCATTTTATAATGAAAGGATCTCGACTTTTGTACAGGTACATACAGTAAATATTTTTGCTGTGCATTTTGACCGCATTCAGCCTATTTTCATTTATGTTTTTCCATTTTTTCCACGGGTCGGCACCTGAACTTTATCGTGAACTGCTAATTTCCCCTCCTGCGCAAACGAATACAATACGAACATTACTGAAACACTTGTATCTACATTTTCAAGTCGTGATAACATAATGTATTAAGCCAAAATATAAACATCGCTTTTGTTGTTTTTATCAATGTCAAAAATAATTTTAAAAAATACAATGAGTATTGTAGAACTCAAGGATACCCCTAAAACTAAGACTGGAACAAATTTGCATGTGATTTCTTAAATATTAAAAAATACCCGCAACAATGTTTTTTGCTATAATTTGTCTCGTCAAAACGAACTGTAAAAAACGCATTTAATTCAGAGCCAACTAATGGAGATTTAATGATAAATTAAACGTTTGTTAATGATTTTTCAAATGTTACAAGTTCACTGACTAATGTTTCAAGTAAATACCATGGATTTTTGGGATGTGTCGACTAAAATAAGCCATTTCGAGAACCTTGATTTAAACAAATTATACACCAAGATTTCGCGTGTGTCCCAATGTTTGTTGTCAAGTACCTACTAAGTTTTTATCTTACTCGACTTTCTGAGGTAAAAATCTTATCGAGCCGGGATAAATTCGCTTCCAAGTGAAGTTTTTAGCGGGTTCACTAACTACACTTGAGATTCCGGATTCAATTTCCGAGATAGTTGACATAAGAAGGATATAGGGAGGATAAAGGATAAACTCAAATATTCAGAAAGTGACATTTCATGCGTAATTTTATCGTTAAATAAAAATGGACGTCTCTGACATTAGTGGCTAGATTATTCCACAATCAAGCAGTTACTACTGTGAAAGAGGAGGCAAAAAAATAAGAGCGGTGAATGGGGATTAAAAGGATTCTCCTGTTACTAAAACGAAGAGTTAGCCCATGCTGGTCTCCATTTTATTATTCTGGGTCTCCACCTGCCGTCATTTTGCCTCGCAGCGTGACCTGCCAACAGCCATTTTAATTTTGCTGCGCGGTCCATGATATCTACGACTCCGGTTCGGCGCCGTATGTCTTCTGTTCTTATTCTGTCTCTTAGACATACATCAAACATCTGTCTTTATTTATTATTTGTATTAACACTTTATATACATATAAAATATATAAACATATAACGGCGGGCACATTGCCATAAGGTGATTTCTTCCTACCTACCCAAACCGTTCCGTTTGAGAAAAAGTACATGGACAATATGGACGTATTCTAAGGAATTATACTGAATCTTTTAGTTTTATAAAAAATTAAAAACAAGAATTAACTTTTAAAAAATATAAATCAACAATATACTATGAAGACAGGTGAGGAGATGGGGAGGAAAGAAGAAGGAGAAAGAAATAACTCAAATATTTAGATAGTGACATTTCAATCTTAATTAAATGTAAATAAATAGGTTTCTAACATTAGTAGGTAGATTTTCCCATAGAATTCAGCTACCACTTCGAAAAAGGTGGCAAGACAATTAGAGCGATGACAGGGTATTAAAAGGGTTCTGTCGTTACTAGAACGAAGAGATAGTCCGTGTTGTGAAAGAGGTTGGATGAGCTCTCTCAAATAAACAGGCGAAGTGGGATTATTTAAAATATTGTGAAGAAGTGATAGAATGTGAATGTTTCTTCTATGCCAGGCACTGAGCCAGTGTAGTTATGTGCGATACTCGGTTATGTGGTCGGATCGAGCTTAAAGATATAACGTACTCAAACATTCTGCAATTGCCCCAACTTATCAAGCAATTTAGAATGAGCATCTGGATAACATATATCCGCATAATCTAGGAGTGGAAGAAGTAAGCTCTGGACTAATGTTTGCTTAACATTAATTGGTAAGAAATTCTGCAATCAAGTAAGTGTAAATTGCTTTAATGTTAACCCGATCGTGTCACCATAAGTTCTTATGCATGATAATACCTAAGTTTTTGACTGACTGGAATTTCTGTGCCATTTATTTTGAAAAAAGGAAGTGTGAATAAATCCACTTTTGGGTACATTTTTTACTGCCAACAAGTACAATATGGGAATTTGTTGGATTTATGAGTTAACATACTGATCATTTTCATGTAATATATGAAAAAATGCACTACTGGATGCAGAAAGGTTAATGATGACGATGGTGTAGTTTAAATTATTCGATGTAAAATGAGGATATTATATTATTAATTTCGATTAATTAGACCTCAATTACAACGAATAAACTTAAAGCAAAGTAATTAAATATTCCTCAAAACAAACCGAATTAATTATTACTAAGGATCACTTTGTCACCTAGTTTACGAACTTTGCCAAACATTCTGCATAAATAATTTTCGATTTATTGTATACAGGAAGAGTAAAATTTAAATTGTTTTTGTTGTAATGTAAAAAATAATCTTAAACATTACATTACAACACAGATGGAGAAAATTTAAGATGGACACTTTATACACCATAATAAAATAAATAAAACAACTTTGTTTTTAACCACAATTTTTTTTCCACCCACTGGTTTCAAAGCAAACTAGCTTCTTCGTCAAGTCGAAAGTATTCATCTCATTAAGCACCCTTTTAGGGAAAAAAAGACTGGATTTATTAGCTCTATGTGCAGTATTTAGTAAACACTGATAAAAAAAATAGGAAATAATTCCCTTTTTACGTAAACCTTGACGAAGAAGCTTGTTTGCTTTAAAACCGGTAAGTGGAAACAAAATGGAGGTTAAAAACAAAGTTACTGTATTTATTTTATTATAATAAATAACCACAAAGTAAGTTCTTCAAATATATCATTTATACTTTATACACTGCTTTAAATTTGTCATTCTGAACGTTTGAACATCGATATGTCTTCAATTCTTCTATCTTGAAAGCCCCCTCAACTAACCTGGAGTCGCTCTAGAGATCATGTTGCCTTTTTTAGATCTTAAGATAAACAGTAAAATATTATTTGTTTATAATTTGATTTTCGTTCTTGAGAATTTGAATTTGCCGCTTTCGATGCCTCTATCACACACCTCAATCTATAAAGTTAATTTGTTTGTCACCATCAATATTTTTTTATAGTGATATATTTTGTTAGTTCATTATGTACACGTGCGACCACTGCGACAGTGACTAGTGACTACCCAAAATCTACAAAAGTTACCGTTCGAATATTTGTTATTTGTTATGTTATCCATAGTGTTGATACGGTGCTTTATCTGTTTGATTTTTTATTGTTTACTTTTTAGTAACAAATTTACTATTATGCTCAATGTTTATTTTTGTAAATGTATTGTATAATTATTAGTATAAATTTAAGTTGCTAGAATTTAACTCGTCCATGCACTCTGTAGCTGCAAGACGATTAGTAATCTAGCTTCAGTAATTAAATGTTATCAACTATCAAATTTCTAAATTCAGTAAATTGGGTCTAGAATTCCAACCGTCCATGCTCTCTGTAGCTGCAAGACTTGTTGTAATCTAACTTCTGTTTTTTATAAATTTGTTTTTCATTTATTTTTTTAAAATATCTCTAAAACTCTAAACTTCATTGTCGATTAAAAAAAAAAAATGTAAACAGGGGCTAGATTTCTTATTGTCCATGCGCTCTGTAGCTGCAAGACGGGCTGTAATCTAGCTCCTATATATCAAAATTGAAGACGAGGAACTATAATCCCAACCGTCCATGCGCTCTGTAGCTGCAAGACGTGCTGGGATATTTATTTATTGTACAGCGCCCTTGAGGTGATTTTCACAAAAACGGCGCTGTATAAATTATCCAAAAATATATATATGCTTGTGAGTAAACCAAGAGAACAGAAACAGATCGGCCAAACCAGAGCTGTTGCCACCCCTCCACTAGCTATTATTTTATAACAGGGTACATAGAGCAACCCTTTCACGACAATTTGCTGTCAGACACCTATCAAAACTACATGAAGAATATAGCATCAACCAACATCAGACCTGGCATCATTCTAGTCATTTGTTCATTTATCGTACACAGTTTTATTACACATTCGCCATTTAGATAGAATTTAAATAAAAAAAGATGTTCAAATTGAGCATCCTGTATTGTATGGTATTTAAATTTCAAAATATAAAAGTGTCATCCAAATATTTTCAACACCATAAATACAAGTGCTGTTGGAGTATAATAACTTTTAATAAATCCTGACGCATTGTAAAAGAACATTGACACATTTTAATAAAAAAATAACTACGCAAGTGAAACAATGGCAAAAATGGACGTTTTAAATCGCAAACAAATACGAAATAACAATGAACTGGTAAATTTTCTTATCCAAGAAAAAAATGCTAAAGAAAATGAATGTATGCCGAAAACAATTCTTGAAGAAGATATTGATGAACCAGAAATTAAAGAATATAACACATTTATCATTATATGTCTCAAGATAATGGCCATGACGCCAATTTTTTCCAAGACCAACAATGGGTTTAAGAAGTTCATCAATATGCTGTATTTCGTTCTTGTCAATTTGCTGAGTCTTCACATCGTCTTACTGTCCATTGCAGATGTGGGGATTAGCTGGGATGGCTATGTCTTCAGTCTGACCTTTAATATGATCGTAACTGTTATCTATGTTACCAATTCGATATTGCTTCTTTATTTCCAGGTATTTTGATTTTCATTTTGGTAAAGCGAATACGAATGAAAAATTTGCGATTCTTTGTCGGGGCCTGGAAAACAAAAAAAACTATTAAACATTTTTAATGTTTGATCAGAAAGAATATCAGCTTTTAATTTAAGCAAAACAAATAAAAAACAATTGCAAAAGAACAATGAATTCTTTTTTAATAAAGATGGTGTAGTTACATAGCGAGATATATTATGATGATCACAATTGATATCAAAAAGCTTTTAATATTGATTGATTTGATGTTTGTTTTGTAGAACTCTATATTTGAACTTTTAATATAAGAAATTAAACACTGATTTGAGTCTACTGAACACTTTATTATATTTTTACTAATATAAAAACAAAAATTTCGTTTCACCTTGTTAGGGCATTTTAAAACGAATGTGAAGATTAGATGTATTGAATGTTCTTATAAAGTTATTTAATTCTCGTTACTTAAGTAAATAATAAAAATAATCTTAAGAACTGTAGTATGCTTTTATGAAAAACTCTAAGTTTAAAATATTAAATGAACAAACCCATCTTATATCTTCACCGCTATTAAACATATTTAAATATACTGATATTGTACACTATGTTCCTTTATGTACACACTTACATAGTGCGTTATTAATAGATTAATAATTTTACAATTGCGTTAAAAAAATTTGAAATTCTTAAAATATAAACATTTTATAAAAATACATTTATGTTCACATACTTTTCTTCATATTGTTTCAATCGTGTATTAAAATTATAAAAAACACCAACCTATAAAAATATTATTGATATATTTTCCACTGTTTTATATCTAAGGATATAAAACTTCATTAATTATTTTACAATACATTCTCGTTTGTCAATAAATAGTTAATTTTTTTTCCGAATTTAAATATAAATATCTAAATTCCCCATTACCTATTAAACACTTAGCCTTGCCCTTAACTATTGGTTGTCCCCGCAGTTATGATTGATGCACATGCTTATAGTTAATAAATTTATTTTTATTTGTTTCTTAAATACCTTGAATTATATATATGACATTCAATCCATATAATTTTCACATTCGTTTGAAAATGCCCTAACAAGGCGAAACAATTGTCACGATTTTTTTGTTTTTATATTTGTAAAAATAAAATTAAGTGTTGAGAAGACTCAAATCTCTTATAAAAACAACTAAAACAGTGTAAGTCACTCTTCAAGCACAAGAGTTAGTCTCTTTTTTTGGAGAGTTTTACAGTGATAATATTTACTAGATGTGTAAAAGTAGATATGTTTAGAATTTTACAAAAACATGTACTTTTTATGAAATTTATGAATAAAAAAAAACCAGTGTTTGATTTCTGATATTATAAGCTTATAATACTATAGTAAATATATAAAACTAATACTAAAAATTCCTTATATTTCTTACTATAATTGAGTGAATTTCTAGAAAACATGACTCAATTATCATTTTAATTATGCTTTTAAATATATATATATATTATTTTTCTGTTGATTTAAATGATGCTCTTATTTTGTAATTTTTAAAATTTTTAATAATACTATATTTTACTATTATTTTGTTGATATTAATGATACCACTATTTTGTATATTTGATTATGTGTGATTCTTAATTTGTATAATTTATATTTTAAAAATTATTTCTGATTATCTTTTTTGCATTGTATTCTTTGGAATTTGATTATTTATTACATTTACCTTTTGTTCTAGATTGTGATTCTATGTCATTATAATTTGATCTAATTAATTTTACTATGTATTTTTATTGTTATTTATTGTGGTTTGACACGGGCATAGCCTAAAAAGCCTTAATAAGTTCATAAATATTTAATTTTGTAATTTTGAATGAATAAATAAATAAATAAATAAATAAATAAATAAATAAATAAACAAATAAACAAATAAATAAATAAATAAATAAATAAATAAATAAATAAATAAATAAATAAATAAATAAATAAATAAATAAATAAATAAATAAATAAATAAATAAATAAATAAATAAATAAATAAATAAATAAATAAATAAATAAATAAATAAATAAATAAATAAATAAATAAATAAATAAATGAACAAACAAACAAACCAACAAACAAACAAACAAACAAACAAACAAACAAACAAACAAACAAACAAACAAACAAACAAACAAACAAACAAACAAACAAACAAACAAACAAACAAACAAACAAACAAACAAACAAACAAACAAACAAACAAACAAACAAACAAACAAACAAACAAACAAACAAACAAACAAACAAACAAACAAACAAACAAACAAACAAACAAACAAACAAACAAACAAACAAACAAACAAACAAACAAACAAACAAACAAACAAACAAACAAACAAACAAACAAACAAACAAACAAACAAACAAACAAACAAACAAACAAACAAACAAACAAACAAATCAGTAAATAAATAAATAAATAATTTATTGATTTAAGCAATAAATTCATTCAAATAACATTCACAGGCAAAGGGAATGAATAAAATCTTTTTGACTGTCTATCACATTGATCAAACTGTCGAAAAAAGAAAAATGTACCTACTGCATTTTGCCTTCTGTTTTAGATTTATTGGAAAGATCTTTTGGGGCTACTGGAAAGGCTAAATAAAACATTTCGTTTTCGATCGGCCAAAGGACTAACAGTTCTAAGTATGTCAGCATCCTATAAAAGGGCAAGGTTCCTGAGTACTATGTTCACTGTGGGCTGCGTATGTGCTTCAGGTCACTGGGCTTTTTTACCACTGTTCTCTGCAGGTATGTAAATACCGATAGTCAATTTCTGTCTTTTTCATAATCTATACCTTGCGACTGTAAAATGAAGTATTTCAATACACGTGGCTGTGCTGATGGTATCAAAAGAACTTCCCAAGCCAACCCAGCAAAAGTCAGCATATATTTATAAGCTAGGTAACCTCAGAGGTAAAATCACCCGCAAACGAGTGGAGGCGTGGATAATAAAAAAAACCTCAGAGGTCTTAAATAAATTTTCCGCAGACCTAAGGTAGCAAGAACGAAGAATGTCATTAGTTTTGATCGCCTCAAAATACTTTGGATTCAGGAGCTTTATGCTGGAAAGAGGTGACATTTTGTCACCCACTCGAAAATAGTCAATTGGGCATCTCAATTGCTTTGTCATAATGCTATTTTTGAAAGCCCCCGACAATTTAATTACAAAGACGAACGAGAAAGTGGCAACACTAACAAATCCGTATTTATCTTTGGCTCTCCTGCCACATGTAAACTTTTATTGTTTCTTGTCAGACTTCTTCCGTTAAATATTTTGTGTATGGAATATTATGAAAAAAATAAAATAAAATGTTTTACTGAGACACTGCAACATTGATCATTATTATTTTTCTTTAACATAACACACATCTCCATGTTATTAGAAATATTTCATATTCATTTAATGCATTTTAAAAACATATTGTGTTATATATCTCAAATACGTATTTTGACATTGACGAGCGATAAAATAATTTTGAAATAATGTTTTTAGTGAAACTTCATTTGATAATGGATTAAAAATAAGTAATTGTATTTGTTGATACGCCATCATCATAACATTGATCAGTGTTGTAAATTTTACGTTAAAATATAACAAAAATGCTTACTCGTCATTCAAACATGAATGCCGAGCGTTTTACAAGAAATAAGTTTGACAGCTGAAGATACAATGTCGCATTCGATTGTCAATATTGAGTGCTTTGGGGCACTCGAGATAAAGTTGATTGGTTTTCAATCGACTGCATTCGTATTGGTGGTTCAAGAATGCTGTCACTAGTCGAATTACGGAAGTCGCACACGATTCTAAAGACGAACGAGTCCAGCATAAGGCCCCTGGTATGTCTCAAACTTACCCGGTTATATTCCGGCACTGAATTTTGGAGGCAACGTTATTAATAATTTGTGAAATAAAATATATCCTTTGTTCTTTTCTAATTTTACCTTGCCGATGATGTCTATTTTTTTAGACCTATGAATCTAGACTATTTTAAAAGATTTTTCTATCTAATCTTTTATCTATGATTCATAATTCAACTGATTTTACAGAAGTAGATGGTAAAAGGATTCTTCCTATAAAATTGTGGTATCCAGTAGATATACAGTCATCTCCACGTTATGAGATTGCATACACCATGCAGGTTTTAGGGCAAATCATGATTGCCATGGTTTATTCTAATTTCGGTAAGTAACTTACTCACAATAAAATAAATTTCACCCAAAAATAAAATTTTACCTGAGTAAAAGAAAACAGTGTTGTAAAAAAAAATTGCTAATGATTAATTCAAATAAATTTATTGTTTTAGGCATATTCTTCCTTTCCGAATGTGTTTTGATTTGTGGTCAATTTGATATCCTTTGCTGCAGTCTCCGGAACCTTCGATTTACCGCTTTGCGCCGAAGAGGTTTTCCTATATCATCCTTGGTAGAGTTGTCGGGATTTAGTTTATCTGGAGTCCATCGCTGTACTCTCCCAGAAGACGAAATGAATCAATATCAGAGCGGTAAAGCAAAAAATTTAGATCAAAGACTCGAAAAATATGTGACTAACTTAATGAAGTCAATAGATGAAAACAGCTTTATAATACACAGAGCTTTGAAAAATAGTAAAGATTCTGATAACACCATTGACAGTTCAAGATATGTTTTTAATCAACAATGGAAGAAACATGATATTAATGTTAGGGAAATAGGTAATAATGCGTTCTTTTAGCTTCAAATAACGCCTTTTTTATCATTTAACTATCCGCAGAAACTGGCCCAAAGGTAGGTCTTTAGTACACTCTAGAGGCGAGATATTTTGATTGATTTCATGATGACAATGTCTCGAGATTAATGTTGGCTCAGGAGTAGTACCGATGGCACATTCATAAATACCCGTCGCGTTATTTATTTATGATGTATTGGAATCCACTTCAGATGTAAATAGAAGACACGTCGGGTAAAAATACCTGAAGCGCAATCCACCGTAGTAATAACCAAAACAAACCAAATTCTTTTACAAGACATTTATGGCGTAGCCAAGATGATACAATGAAAACAAAAATGTTTATGTTGAGTGACGAAAATATTGAGGGATATTTTTAAGCTCATTATCCACCCGCAGTTGTTATAGAGTCCTATGAGACTCTCAGTCAACTACGCACAGAGGAAAGTTATTTTCAATATTTCTAAGGAATACAAACTCTATACAAATTATAAAGTGGGAAGGAGGATGTATGGACAGATGCCAATACGTCGTTCTCGCCTCTCAATATTCTCCCAATGCCTAGTTTTTTTTTAATTAAAAAAGATCTATTTCTACAAACAATTTATACAAAAAACTATAAATAATACAAAAATAATGACTTAAGACATAATAACAAAGCAAACATAACTAACACAACAAACAATTATTAATAACACGGATTTTTGCAATGATATAACGGCCTTGAATAAGGAAGGACTTCCTGGGTGATCAGAGGCAGAGGATTCGAATACCACCACTGTAAGGAAAGGACAAAACAAGAGAACGTGTGCGTTCTGCTCGGAAGGAAGCACAGTCCCAACCGAATCAGCATCCCACAGGAACAGTTGCCTGTCTCTCCATATTTATAGGTCTGCGCATCTGAGAAGCTCGCAACGCGATACCCAAATCCAGACAAACCGACGGAAGAGTGTAAATATTTACATTCCACGCTGTCGCATGACCCAGAACATTAAACATCTCATCTTTGACATTATCTATGCACACAGTGCCACAGGATGTGTTCGGCCGATTGATGGTTGATGGTTTTACTTGACAGCCACCAAACGTTGATGTATCCGTTATTTTTACGTTTTTTTGTTACTATTGCTACCCGTTTATTTTAAAGATCTTAAATTTTATGTATTTATTCGATTGATTTCTTCAGATGCGTATGAGGAATACAAAAAAGAGGTGGCAGAAGTGATCAAGGATTGCGTGATTCATCATCAGGAGATTTTGGACTATTGTAAGAATTTCGAGAAGTTCTGCAGTCCCATTTCGATGGTGAAGATGTTCCAGTTGACCCTTTTGGCGTGTTTCGTCTTGTACTCATTCAGTGTGGTAAATAATTGATATTTTTTTGGATTACGTCTGTTAAGACTGTTAAATTGAGTCATTTTTCAGCAGAGATAAAAAATAACGTTTTTGAGAATGGTAAGGAGGAGAAAGAAAGTATTGTTGAAAACAAAAACGATTCAACTCTTCGCCGTGATCGTAGAACGATGAAGAAGGAGCAAAAAATGCGACTTTGACTTTCTTCAATATTTGATCTTGAAAACGTTTATTAAAGTCTTAATATTCCAGGTTTGAAGAAATATATGTATAATCCAAGTAACAAAGGACATACTATTAAACTTTGTGTAATCATCATCATCATTATCTTTCCGCACCGAATGTTGCATAGGGCACTGCATTGGTACACCAATCGCAGCGTGTCTTGATCATTTTTGTTACATAAAGGTAAGATGATCGGTTTTACGCTGCAGGTATCATTCCAGGGACGATGAAATATTCTAGTGTAAAAATACCTTTTTAACTAAATATTTTAAATCAACCATGCCGGGAATCAAGCCCAAGACCTCTTGCATGGTAGGCAAACGCGCTGACCATTACAACACGAGGCCGATTTATGTAAAGTTGAAGAAAATCACATGCGTTGTTGTTCAACGATCATGACGGTTTGTGCTAAGCACCACCTACTATGATATAATACTTTGGAAAATTTAGGTTCATTTATATTGCTTTACAAAACATACGTACGCCCCCATCTTGAATATTGCACTGCTATCTGGTCTCCTGTTTATAAATTAAATATTAATAGAATCGAGAGTGTTCAAAAAAAATTCCTGAAAAAACTAGAATACAAATTTCATTTGCATTTTCCAAATTATTTAGCTTCATTAAAATTTTATAACCTTGATTCATTAGCACACAGAAGAGATATGTTCGATCAGATCCTGCTTTATAAAATTGTCAATAATAAATTCGATTCCCCGGAACTCATTAATCTACTTGCTTACCGTGTCCCCTCCAGGCCAACTACACTCTCTGATATTTTCTATATTCGTAAATTTAAAACTAACCATCGGAAACATTTTACAATCCCTCGTATATGTGAAACATTTAACAAAAAATTTAATAGTCTTGATATATTTAACACTCCATACAATGTGTACAGAAGAGAATTAATAGGCTTGATTCATGCTCTTCATTCATAATTCGTTTAATCATTAAATCAAATGCAATTTTCCACTCTCACTTTCCTTCAATTATCCTTTACCACTCCTTATCAATTTCCTTCTTTTCCTTTCCACTATTTCCTTGTTTTGTCCATATTTATCTTATTTTAATATATAGTATATTTATTATTTATATAGTTTAAACTTCAAGCCGTCGTCGCTTTATTACAGTATTATTTAGTGAATACATATAATTGGATGGCAGGCCCTACTATGTATACATTTTATATATATCTTTTTTTAAATATTCATTTAACCTGTACATCTGTTTGTATTCGAAATAAATAAAATAAAAATAAAATAAAATAAAATACTTAACAAAAAACCCGTATAATATGTATATGAATTTATTGTGATTAAACTACATATTAATTTTGAGTGTCGGCCTCGTGGTGTAATGATCAGCGCGTTTGCCTACCGTGCAAAGGGTCTCGGGTTCGATTCCTGACATGGTTGATATGAGCTATTTATTTAAAAGGGTGTTTTTGCACTCAAAATATTTCATAGTCCCTGGACTGGTACCTAAAGCGTGAGACCGATCATCTTACCTTCATGTAACAAAAATGATCAATATTCGCTGCGATTGGGGTGCCAATGCAGTGCCCTATGCACCATGAGGTGCGGAAAGGGAATGTTGATGATGATTATTTTTTAATTTGATTATTAAATTAAGAATGTGTTTTTTAGAAAGTATTACATTATTTAATTATTTATTATATTAGAATAAAACATAAATGTTAAATCATAAAATTATTAAAGTGTTCATAACTAAAGAATTGAGTAATAAATTTAAAAATTGTTCAACCACAGTATGATTAAATTACCCATCTATATTTTCATTTGAAATAATAAGTTTTTGTTGTTGTTGTTGTTCTTTGTTGATTTTATGTGAACAAGTCGGTATAATATTTTTTTGGAGAAATATTTCGCCCCCGCTTTGATAAGCGGAGATATTATATTAAATTATATATTCTCTATAGAAGCCATTTAGATTTATTACATATAACAAAAGTGTTCCAAATTCTTGGTTCGGTTTTTAGTTTACCAACAAACATGTAGCGGACGGTTTCGGTTTGCGCTTGCAATTTTTGACCGAAGAACCCACGGCCCGCTGTATTGCTGTAAACTGCAGCTAGCTTCGTGGGTATTCATATAATGGTTTTTGTGCATATGGGCGACTCTATGAGCCGGTGGCGTATAATTACTGTAAGAATATTACATAAATCGTGAGTTTACAAGGAAAACTGGCCAAGTAAATTTTTTGCAATCTCCAGTTTTTTTCATCAAGCTGGGTGATATATTTTACTGAAAAAAACACCTTTGCTAATATTGCAATTTGTATCCCGGAGTATATAACCACGCGTTGTGTCCCGGTCCCGTGTTTTCACGTGGTTTACCAGCTGTCTAAAAAAGTGCATTTTATTAACATCTAGTGACTTTTATTAGTACTTTTTCGCTGCTGGTAAACCACGTTAAAACACGGGACCGGGACACAACGCGTGATTATTATTATCACGTGTTTACGCGGCTCCGGGATACCAAGCACAAAAAAAGAAATGAGACGCTGTAGGTATATGTGCGAACATTGCAATGTGGCTCTCCCTATAAAGGCCAATGTTGGCAAAACTATAATACAAAAATTTCTTGTTAAATTGTTTCAAATAAATATGAGTTTCAATTGATTTAACCTAGTATTTTCATAATAATTATGACACTTTTAAGAAACACTTCACAAAGCATGAAATTTAACAAACATGGGCCGGGCACAGAGTATATTCTATGTGTATTCGGCCGGTGCTCAAAATGTTAAAAGTTATTTAACTAAATTGATAATTGTATGTTGTTAGTCTATGAATATCTGCCACAGGAAATATTGGCAAAATCCGAAAACTTCCATACTAACATAATACATTTTTTATCCCTGTCTATGTAAAGTCAAAAAATCAAAAGTGTGCTAAATAGCAAAACCATTAATTTGTTACAAAACAAACAAGAACTCCGATTTAGCCAGTTTGCCTTTTATGCTCACGAAATGTTGTTTTGCGCATTATCTAAATAATTGCGTATATAGTTCCGACCTGGATTTTTAAGGCAAGTCTGAACATAAACATATTTATAGGTTTTGTCTTTCGTAATTTTGTGCAAATGAAATATTTAAAAAAGTTTTTTTTGTTTTTAGAGCTTTCAAATAACACTCTTGGAGTATGGAATATTAACATTTTGGGACCTTTTTATTTTATGCTACTTTGGCAATGAAGTGAAAATAAGAGTAAGTATAAATGACGCATCTCTAAATAGATACCTTGTAAGTGTGTAATATAGATCATTTTAATTCGTATGTAAAATATTGTTTATATCACAAAAATCAATACAGATTTTAAATTGTGAAATTATCAAACATTTTTTAAAGTTGCAAAACGGGAGATCGTTTAACGTATGGCAAAAAACTGAAAAAGAAAATTGATTTAAAAAAGTCTACCTCGCAGTGAAATGGTTTTCTGGCCGAGTCGACGCCGACGTGAAGTACTGTTTTACGACTAAGTATTTTACGCCCAGCTAAATAATATTAAAATAGTATATTATACACTTGTACAGTCATCGCTTTTCTATGGAATAATTGGATGGGGGAACTTACAATAACCATATTAAACCATTAGAAACTGTTCAAAAATTAATATTAAAAATAATGCTTCTCAAAAATCGCACTTTTCCCTCTTTACAAGAAGCTAAACTTTTAGACATAAGACAAATATATTGTTTTCAATGTTTGAAATATATATTTAAGAACCAAAATTTATTAACAAGTATTCAAATTGATCAAGTCAAAGAAGGAATCGTGTGTTAGAAATACCACATTGTAAAACGAGGCTCGCACAGAAACATGCATATTTTATAGGCCCAAAAATGTTTAATTATTTTTTACTGATAATATTTCATTGATTCCAAACTTTAAAATTTTTCCTTATTTTAAAAAACACGCACTATTCTGGATTCAAACTTAAGATATGAACTCTGTTTTTTATGATATATTTTGTTGCCCTTTAATAATAAGGATTTTTTAATGTTTTTTTCAATATTTTTTTATTTGCTTTTTAAAATATTTTTTTATTTGCTTTTTTAATTACAAAAATAAATACCATATTATCTTTTAGGGAATATTTTATTTTCTCTTTCTTATGTTACACAAAAGTATTATAACTGTCTTTTTATTATAGGAGCAAAAATTCATTAACATTTTCTTGTACACCCACAAACAGGCACAATAACTTCACAATATCTTAAATAATCCCACTTCACCTGTTTATCTGAGAGAGCTCTACCAACCTCTTTTACAGCACGGACTATCTCTTCGTTCTAGTAACGAGAGAACCTTTTTAATACCCTGTCACCGCTCTAATTTTCTTACCTCCTCTTTCACAGTAGTATCCGCTCGGTTGTGGAATAATATACCCAGTAATTTTAGAGACGCCCCTTCTTTATTTACATTTAAGTCAAGATTGAAATGTCACTATCTTAATATTTAAATTGTTCCTTTATTCTTCTTCTTTCCTTTACATCCCCTCTCCTCTCTTCATAGTATAGTGTTATTAAAAATAAAAAAAAATAATTTGTTAATCATTGTTTTTAATTTTTGTATAAAATTATAAGATTCAATATGCCCATGTATTTGTAATTTTCTCAAACTGAACGCTTTGGTAAGGTAGGAAAAAATTGTCTTAAGGCAATATGCCCGCCTTTATTTGTATATATATTGTATATAAAGTGTTAAATAATAATTAATAACAGACCATGCCTTTGTGGGATTTTTTGTTTACTATTTTTACTATTAATATGTATTTAATTGCTATATAATTATCCTTTATTTTTTTAATATTCCTATGTATATTATAAAAAAAAAACACCCTCAAGAGTTAGTAATATTATTTTTAGAGTGCCATGGTGTCCCAAGTAGCTTGCAGCAGTCCATGGCATATAATGGACCAGAAGACCTTCAAAAATCTCGTTCCTCTTATCATGAGGGCAGCCAAGCCCGTCTCTTTTTCTGGAGGATCCTTCTATTTGCTGAACTTGGAAAACCTCGTCGGGGTAAGTTGTAAAAACAAAAATTATTGACTGTAACTGACCCGTGACCAGGGCCGCATGAAGAGATTTGGTGACCGCAGGAAACCAAATTTTCTTCTACATATTTACTTACGTATAAATCAAAATACCCTAAAAAATGGAAAGGTTGCTTATTAACTATTTTTATTCAATATTGTTAATTTTTAAAGGAACAGTGGTTTCCATAGGTTCTACACAAAAAATATAAATAAACCATCTGTCTCCACTACTAGATTGAATAATAATAATTATTCTTTTGCCACAGATTGCGTATGATTCAATAACAAGGTACCGCCTGAAATTCAGGTTTTATCCGCAGATAATTTTTAAGATTTTGTCAAGCACAGGCTGTATGGAAAGAGCTACTTTAAATAAATAGAGTCGAACAATATTTGCAACACAAGACAGCTTGGCATTAGATTTGTGTTTATTGAGTTTTGTTTGATGATTTTATTTGTGTTGTTGATTTAAATTTATTCTTTTTTTGAGTTTAATTTGAAAAATTGGATACATTAAATATTTTCTTGCACGCGGTGAAAATTGGAGCATTAAATTAAATTGAAAGTTTCCTGAAAATGTACGAAAAAAAGAAAAAAAAGAACTACTTTGAACGACGTCACTGGTTCAAATGATAAAACAGTAATGGAAGATTTCCGGGTTGTTTGTCTTAAATCGACCTAGGCAGGACTCATCGAGAATAAGTGGAAGAGAACCTCTGCCGTCACACGCGCAGTTATTTTGGAATTAAAAATCTTCTAAAAACCCTAGCGCTGAATTTATGATACATAAAAATTGAAAAAAAATATTGGGCATAGTTTAATAGTCTATTAACAAACGAAAAAAATACTGAGCATCCTCATTGTTGAACTGTATTTTACGGTTGTAATTTATTGACGTTTATGAGTGATTTTTTTGGTCGGGGACCCCCTGGAAGTTAAGGGCCTAATCTATATTCCTTCAATTCTTTTATCTGTTGATGTTTGTGAAGTTAAAGAGCTGAAACCTTTATTTATGCGGGTGAGATTCATCTAATTGAATTATTTCACCTACATACTAGGCAACGCCTGAAAATATTATTTTTTCAATTTCTATACTTCTTCATGGACCAGGTAATTTATCAACAATATTTTGAGTTTGTCCAAATTTTTGTAGACAAGGACTGGATTCAACTCCCTGGGGAGCCGCCCACACTAACACTTTACAACAGAGATGAAGAACATTTAAGAGAAGGTAACATAGAAGTCTAGGCATCTACAAGGCTTATGACCTGTCAATGGCTGGTTTAAGTGGCCACTTTACACACTGCGTAACATTCACCATTCTGCCTATATTTGAACATAAATATTTCTTCAATTCTTTCACCTGTTGATGTTTGTGAAGTTAAAGAGCTGAAACATTTATTTATGCGGGTGAGATTCATCTAATTGAATTATTTCACCTACATACTAGGCAACGCCTGAAAATATTATTTTTTCAATTTCTATACTTCTTTATGGACCAGGTAATTTATCAACTATATTTTGAGTTTGTCCAAATTTTTGTAGACAAGGACTGGATTCAACTCCCTGGGGAGCCGCCCACACTAACACTTTACAACAGAGATAAAGAACATTTAGAAGAAGTCTAGGTAGAATATAGATGTTCAAATATAGGCAGAATGGTGAATGTTACGCAGTGTGTAAAGTGGCCACTTAAACCAGCCATTGACAGGTTATAAGCCCTGTAGATGCCTAGACTTCTATATTACCTTCTCTTTAATGTTCTTCATCTCTGTTGTAAAGTGTTATTTATTTATTTGTTTAAACATACCTTTGTGTTACATGATAGATTGCATAATGGTGTTGGATAAATATAGAGAGAGTAAGCGGATACTTCTTACATATAAAACGTCTATCAATTAGAAAAATATGCAGAAACGTCGGATAATGAGGAGTCGTTGGCTTTAATAATATCCGATCACCGTCCAATAATTTAAATAGAAATGTATTTATGTATGTATATAGCATATGCAAGGGAAGTGAAACATGTAACTGGCAGAGGAAAGATGAAAGCCGAGTGAATGCGGTTGAAATGCGATCTCTTAGACGAATGTGTTGGAAATCAATGTATGACAGGGTTACGAATGATGAAATTAGGCGAGAGTGTAAATCTGAGTCAAGTATAATTGATAAGATTAAGAAAGGGTCTCTGAGATGGTTTGGTCACGTAGAACGAATGCACGATGAAAAAATGGTAAAACAAGTATATATGGCGAAAATGAACGGCGACGTGAGACGAGGACGACCAAGGAAGACGTGGCATGATCAGATAAACTAAAATCAAAAGCAGACAACTCCTTAATAAAGATAGTGGACTCGAAGATGTCGCGAAAGCGAGGAAACCCGTCACTGGATATTTTAAATTTGCGGATTAAAGTACCACTCGTCTTTTATTTATATAATAAACTAATGAACTAAACCCGACAGACGTTGTCCTGCCCGAACGTTGGCAAAATACTTTTCATTGATAAGTAGGTACCTAGGTACTTGTTTGTGATTGAATTCCAAAACTAAAAATTGTTTTTATTGAATTGAAGTAGGTACCTAGGTATTTGTTTATGGTTGAATTCCAAAACATAAAATAAATATTTTTTCAAATATGGCATTCTTTTTGCAAACGTCAAACTCCGGTAGTCTCACCACCAAAGGGGTGTACTTATGTAGGAACACGATTTTTGAAAATGTATTGAATTTAATATTATTTTAACAAAAATCCAAAAAAAAGAAATAAATGGGTAGAAATTATAAGGAATTTGAAATTAAAATTAAATAATAAAAAATTATAATTATTTAATTTAAATTAAAATTTAAATTCCTTATAACTTCTACCCATTTATTTCTTTTTTTTGGATTTTAAGTAACACTAAAATAATATTAAATTCAATACATTTTCAATGAATCTGATTGAGAGTTTTTAAATGTTTAAAAATAAATGCTGTTTGTAAACATTCAAAAACAAACTTTTTTTACACAAAAAAACAACATCCTTCCATTTTTTTGTGTTTGCATTCTCCTTGAATGCGACTCTGGTAGATCGATGAATAAAACATTTATGCTCCTAACTTCCTTATTACATATTCGATTGAAAATTTTAATATCTACGAACACGCACAGCGCAAAGATCTATATTTCTTTGAAAACCGCACGTAAATCGGTTAAGCCGTTTAGGAGGAGTACAGTGACATCACACGTACAGAAGAATTATATATATAAAGATTAAAAAAACAAAGAAGATTAAAATAGTGGTGCTGGCGTAGTGTTGCGGATACCGTGGACAGCCCCTAGGACTAATGTTTTATAGCAAGAAAATTGAAAATTGAACTGTATTTTTTTCCACTATGCAAATCCTAATCTCTTAAGGTACTTCACTTTGGTACTTCACTTTGACCGTGTAACGAGGAAAAAAATGTGGTACAAGGACGAGTAGAGGGAACTCGATCTTGCGGAAGAACTCCTGCAAGCTACGAGATGGACAGACTTGGTGATAAGCGACTGGAGTCTCTCTGAAGAGAGGCTCCAGTCGCTTAAGGAGGCCTCTAGAAGTGCTAAAGACAGAAGCGGACGGAGGTGGATCCTAACGACGCGCTTCTCTCCTGCCAACTTGACCACGACTGCTCTACTAAGAGCAACCGATTTAGAAGAAGAAAGGCAAAAGACGTGAAATAAATAATTAAAAAATAAATAAGCCCACCAAAGTTCCAAATAAATACGTACTCTGTTTTCAATATTTTAATTGCTTAAATGTGCAGAACCGCCTGCAAAATAAAAACAAGGATTACACCAGGAAAATTGAATTTTTGTATTCCATAATGCATTAATCTGTCACACCGTAACTTTGATTAATGAAATAAAACGATTAAGGAAACAAAGGTAATTAATTAAATATGAGAACGTGTTACGTGAAGAAACTTAATGATAAATTACCTAAAATAATTAAATTTATTATCAAACCGATTACATCACTAAGATAAACTTTAAGATTACCAAATAAAGGTTACATTTTATATTAAAGCAATTAGAAAGTTAACCATTATTAATCACTCTAAAACTAAACATGGTGCATAGGAAATTGCATCGTTACATTAATCGCAGAGTATCAGTCTAACGCTTCACGTTAAGTGGTACGCTCATCTCATGTACCGTCCCTGCAAAAAAGCGACATCTATGTTTTAAGTTACGAAACTTATTTGCAACAAATCAATAAGATTTTAACCATATTTCTTATTTTTTCGTGATAATACATGCTTGCTTGTTTATTAATTTAACTTAAAAATGTTTTTCTTGCTTACCGTAACACTTTATTTATTGTTTGCTTTACATAATTTATTTCATAAGCTTATATCTTTGCATTTTTTGTTTATATGCTTACTCTTTTTTCTTGCATACCTTTGTTATTATTGTTTTATTTTTTTACTTTGTTAAACTTTTTACCATATCCCTTTTAACTAATTTCACAATTTTTTTCTGTATATTCTGTTTATTATTTAGTATGTTGGCATGTATTTAATTTTAATTTTTTGTAAATGCCTTTTGGGCGTTAATAAACAAAATAAATAAATAACATTTTGTTTGAGTTAGTATCTTTATCCTAAGATTTTTTTACGTGAGATTCGTTGTATCTCTTGCAAACGTAATTCAAATTTACTTTTAACCATATAATGCAAATCAATAAATTCAAATATAAAACTAATAAATTCAAATTAACAATATAATTAACGTCAACAAACTAATTAACACAAATCTATTGTCAAGCTGTTTTGCCTTGCAAATATTTTATGATTCTGTAATAGCCCTTTCCAAACAGCTTATGCTTAGCAAAATCTTTTTTTTTTCATTGATATAGCCTGAGCATTAAGGGGCATATGGTGACTTTATGAAGAGGTAAGCTATAAAAAAAACATATATTTGTATCTAGGTACATAGAAGATACACAATATAGTGTTAGTAATAAATACTATAAATGGATATTTTTCTGTGGTTCTGTGTGATACAACAACTCTCATCCATGAAATCAACTCAAACGACGTAACTTCGTGATAAATTATATTATATAGATAAAGTATCCATTATTTTAATACATTACTCATTAAAAAAAAAAAAAAAAATGCAATATGAATTCAATCGATATTAGGTATGAAATTTTAACTGGCCGATTTGTTTAAGAAATTAATAGTGCTTAGGATTAGGATTCATGTTAAGTATTGTTCTAACAACCTTCTTTTGTAGCACAAAAACAGAATCAATCTCTGCAACATTTCCCCGCAGCAGTATTCCATAAAACATAATGCTGTGAAAGCGGCTAAAATAAACCAACCTAGCTGTTTCTATCCCAGAAACTTGTTGAAGCGTTGAAATGTGTTTTTGAAATTGATGTAAAGTATTTTTTTTTGTATATTTTACTAAATGTGGGTAAAACAAAGATTGGCCTAAAATAAGAGAGGTTAAAAGCACAACGTGATTTAGATCAGGTTGTTATTTCATTACATTTCAATAGGTCAGGGAACACTATGATCAGTACTCTCTTTAAAAATTGTGGTTGATTCTGGAGTGATGACATTGAATAATGGCTTTATAATGGCAACAGAGATATTCCATAGGTTGGCTGATTGAAAAAATATAAATAATATGAATCGTTTTTATTAAGTCATCGCTACTAACTTTATCAAAAGTGATTTTAATTATCTTCCTTCTTAGTTTTGTTAAATGGAATTTTAATACGGAACAATCACTGGTATGTAAAATTCCCATGGGGCTTATAAAAAATAAAGTACGTCTTCGTTTTTTCAGGTCCTGAAGGCATCATTTTCCTACTTTACGGTTTTACGAAATATAAACGAAAAGAAGCAATTATAAGGTAAAACCATTTGGAAAAAAATCATTATGTTAAAAGAAGATTAAACGAGTAATAGTCTTGCAGAACCGATATTTTTTCATATATTTTCTATTTTTCATTTTTATTTATTATAATATAAAGTTGCAACATGTTAACAAAAATGAAAAAAGCACAGAAACAAAAAACAAAACGGAATACCACACCAAAACAGAAGCAACCTCTGGCTTTCTGTGGAATTACAATATTAATCATTGAAGGATAAAATACACATATATTTAAAAAACTAAATGAAAGTATATAAAACATTTTTTTATAAATAAGTGCATGTAGTTTTTATAAATAAGTGCAATAAACATATGCATGCAAATAAGCATGCGTGCGCACGCATGTATTACCTACACACATATATAGACGCACACGCACACGCACACGCACACGCACACTCACTCACACGTACATACATAATAAAACATAGTTAAAGAAAATTATAAAATAAGATTTTCAAGTTACTTAACAAAAGAATAAGAACTATCTATCTATAACATGTCCTACATGTAAGTTTTTTATGTTTTTTAAAATTATGTTTTAATTCATTTAAATGTGATGCATAGTTTGATATGTCGTTATTTAATCTCTGTGAAGCTAAATGTTCTTTCAGTCCATATTTGATTGCTCTCCCGCTTTGTCATATATATGAACCCGGACAAGTACATGTTAATTCATATATTTCGCTTTTTCAAATTTGTTAACCTGATCTTTACTATTAATTTATGTTTGGCCCAAAGATTTTTTATTATAAAACGAAACTAAAATATTGTTTTTTTCTAACACTTGTTTTGTTGTATTGCTTGTAATGTATATGTAAATATAAGTTATTACAATGGAATTCCATCAAGATTTGTCAATAAATAATTTAAATAAAATAAAGCTTCTGCCGTTTAAATGTGTCATTTAGGCGTTATTAAAACAGAATAGTCATTTCGAAAGTTTTCACTATTTCTATATTATTGAGAGTACCCATATTTAGAGTAAGTTTTCTTGCATAACTATCTTCTGCGAGCATTTTATTCGTATTCATATTTTCTATTTGTTTATTTTTATCTCCCATATCAACAGCTATGTGACCCATCAACGCGAGTAATTTTATTTGCTTTCACATTCACTATATTTTGTTGATCCTTGTTAATTTTTTTTGATGGATCCTGTGTGGCAAGTATTAATTCCTCAATTATTATTTTAGTTTCCTCGAGTAAAGTATGTGGATTCATTTTTAATCTTATTATATTAAGTAAAAACTAATGATATTATTCCTTCAGTAATTATAATACAGTACCAAAAAACAGTATTAATTTGGTAACTGTTTTTTATTTTTATATTTATCAATAGATGGCAGTAAAATGCGTTATCTACTCTCTGCTTTATCAGTTGAATTATTTAATTCAAAACAGACATACCCGCAAACTGTCAGAAATCGCAAAAATGTTCCAATTCACTTAGTAAAACTTTTAACTCACAGAAATAACGCTAAAGATTATATTACTCTGTTTAATGCTTTGCTTGACAATTTGCAAGCATATATAATCTACCCCAAAATCACCTCTGATAATCAAAACTTCACAAATTAACAATATTTAAAACAGTTTTAACGTTTTTATTAGTAATTCCAAGTAATGCGGCAGTGCTCGCTATATCTGTCAGATTACAGAGAGACCACTGTATTAATTTATATTGTGTTACTTAAAGTATGATTAGGGACGAGGTTGTCAATCTTCTTAAAGTTTGAGATAACCTGAAATTGACTAATCTGCTTTTCTTCCATACTTTTATTTGCTATTTATGTATCCTAATATTTTTATGTTTTTTCACTACGTATATTTGTATTATTCAATTAAGCAGGTACCGACTCACTGTTATTTGGCATATTATTTATTACCCTCATTTCTTAATATATTATAGAGTGAGTTAAGAGAAACCATATCTCAATTATCCTTTCAATCATGTTTTTAAATATATTTTTTATTGATTTCAATGATGCTTACTTTCATGTAATACAATGATCATAATTCACAACAAAAAGTAAAACTTTGACATCTATTGTTGGGGATAAAGACATTAAGATGATGATAACATGAAACTTTTATTTTCGTGAGTCTTTTTTGTTTGGAAAAATACATATTTTAGTTAGGCTCATTATTTCTTTGTATAGGTCTAAGAGGAATAAAAAGGTAATAAAAAACAGTAGTAAAGGTTACAAAAATATATATTTTACATACAAAAAATAGAAACGTTTTGAAGAGTTTTTGACTTTAATTTCGAGAGTATTTTTACCATAATCCAATACGCCAAAAATTTAAATGTGAATCTATTTATCGAAAGTTTCATAAAAACAAAATAAAAGAATTGTAATAACGATACAAATCAAATATAAAAAAAGGTAATTATTCTTAATATCTAAGATATAAAAAATACGAAACGTGCGAATAATATTAAAAACATAGTAATAATATTTAAAATTAAGTACAATAATATGTATGTTTATAGGATCACAATAAGTGCATTGAGCAAAAATAACTAGGTACGAGTTTTTTTTAATACAGTAAAAGGAAACAATTAGCAAATAAAACATAACGATTTTTTTTGAGAATATTTTTTTGCCATATCGTTAAGTTTCCTAGAGACGGTATTGTAAAAAATCACAAATATAAATCATTTTTTAATTTTTCTACCAATCTGACAATAAAAGTGATTTTAAATTTATATCGTGTTAACGTGAATAATTTTAATCTCTTAATTTTGAACTAAATTATAAAATATGCGTTGATAATGATTTTGTCGATTTTAAAATTTTTGTTCAATTTCAAGAGTGGTGGCTCGCTGTGCATCAGTGCTTGATCTTTTTTAGGTATGTGGTGTTGATTTAATCTATGACCAGCTGTCTGAAGCTGCCGTCCATACCGAAGAGGTCATCATAGGTCTTGGGTTTCCCTGGACGCCTGCTTTCGTCAGCCTTAACATTCTCCTGCTCCTTGAACCAGGCGCTGTATCCTTCCAGCTTCTTTTTCCAGGCGTCTGAAATAAGACGAAAAAGATCAATTCAAATCCTTACTAAATTTAATTCTAGGGCATAATCAGTTTTGGTACAAGGAACTCGTTTTTTTTAGTTTTTGATTCTTCTTCTTCTAGTGCCTTGCCGGGTCCCCCCGACGTTGACGATCACTACAACGAAAGCATATGTATCTGTCCTGCGCTAATTTTACATTTCGCAGCCAGGACGACTGCTTATTGATGTACTCGCCGCGCCGTAGTAATTCCTGGTAAAAGATGACCAGAGTGGTTTCCCGTTGCCTTCTCTAGTGGATTTTCTGTCGGGGCTACCTTCCCTTAGCTGGTTGGTTTTATTTATTTATTACATCCATGACCCATTTACAACACCTACACAAAGAACTAAAATAAAAAGTATGCAAGAAACTGAACAAACAGAACATAAATAATACATATAACAAGTTTACACATTTTGGAAGAACTCCCAAGTACTACGGTGAATAGACAAATTTACACATTTTGGATATAGAGGCAAAATAATCAATGTTGCTCAGAAAAGATTTGATAAATAGCAAATTCTGGTAACACGGTTTGGGACATAAGAAGAGATTTGTAACAAAAGAGATGGGACATCACCTATAGCATTTAGTATTAAAAAATATATGTATGTATGTATGTTTATGTGAACATGTGTGTGTGGTATATATGTGTCTATTTGTATCATCAAATAACATTTGTAATGCTATTTTGTTTAAATTTGAAATTATATAACTTCTAGTAAATAACTATAACAGTGTAAGCCACTCTTAGCAAAAAAACTAGTCTCTTTTTTGGAAAATAAAGTTTTAAGATTCACTAAATATATAAAAGTTAATTGTAGGTAATCGAAAATAAAACATACATCAATTTATGTAACTATATTAATTAATAAAAATTAATAAAAACTACAAAAAAAGTCTATCTCTATTCAACGTTTTTCTAATGAAGAAAGATTACCTAAGAGATGTTGTTTTTGCGATCTGAGCAACCGCGACTTTTCTTAAAATCGGTGATGGACAGACTCGATTGAGTTAATATGAGTCCTGTGGATGAAATTGTTGATGCGTATTCTAGGGACGAACTAATGAGCAGTTTTTAATGGTATTATTATTATTTAAATCCCATTTTTTTTGTATTAGATAAATAATTTCACATACGTAATAATAGCTTAATATTAAATACTTTGATGAACAATTGGTACAGCGGTGTTTAAATAAAAGCACAGAATAAGAGAAGTTGCTTAGCGATTGTTGATAATTTAATCAGTAGCTCAATCACAAATAACTATCGACGTGCTAATAAGCGACGTGATAACAATTTCTCATCACGGTTGTTTATTGTATTCGCGATCACAATGGAACATCCGTGAACACCTAATATTAAATGTCAAAATATTTACGTTTCGTGACGTCCTGCTGCGTAATCACATATTTGAATTTCACCGGTGTAAATATGGAAAATATTCCAAAACTGCTATTTTTATTTAATATTTATCATGCTATTCATTACACTAAGCCGGCGGTTGGCAAGCCAAATGTCAAGAAAAGCAGTCGCCATGGCAATTGTAATTTAATTTGGACTTTTCTGTATTAGATACTTCTTATTTTTTTGCAAATGCAATATATTGTATTATTTTTTCTAGTGAACACCGAATTTTTTCCCGTGAACTGTATTTATTTACGAGGAAAAGAAAAAAACTAACCAACTCGAGCGTTGACTTAGAGATTACACACACGTTGACTTATGACTGCGATAACTTAAGCATGTTCATTATTGTTCATTGTGATCGCTCAAATGCTAAGCATGTTTTTAAGCACGTGGATAGTTATTTGTGATTGAGCTACTGGTATGGCAATACGTATGAAACTTACTGTTGATATCGACGATGGATCCAGCATTACCACCATATTCTTCTGGCATCATCTCTTTGGGAACATGCTTATAGAGAGTATCGATGTCGCTGTGGATGAAGATCTACAAAAAGATAAGAATAATATATTATTAAAAAAATGTTTTCATTTATAATTTAAAAAATAAAATTGTTGAAAAATACGCCTTCACCAACGCGTCATGATTGATTGTGACACTCGTGATGTGAAGATTCATGTTCGTCTACATTTTTTTTACCTTTTGCATGGGCCTTTATTGTTGTGGGGTTTTTACAAAAGATTTTGACGTTGTGAATTATACATTCGTTGTGTATTGGGTACTATACAGTATTTGGTAGCTTTTCTTTCAGACGTAATACACAAAGAATAGTTGTAAAATCTATAATATATGTGTAAACGCGGGCAGCATAATATACGACGGTCTTTTCATACAAAGTACGTACGGGAAACGTCAAAATTTGTTGAGAATCGTGAAGTATGAGGGGCGTGGCCAATGGAATGAAGCGTTTTTGCGGGAATTCAAAAATATTTTTTATGCTAGCAATAAGTAAAAAAAATAAATTATTTTTACTGGAAATTATTTGATATATTCTTGTTAATTCATGTTCTAAAAAAAACGTGATATTTCCCTATTTTAATATTTTTTGTTTGGCTGTTTTCTTACACTCCATTTTTGCGTTAGATTCATGGTGTACCTAAATAATTTTCATAATAAAGCAATTGTGGAGTAATATATGGTTTGTGAAATTATGATGCAACTCCCATTGAAGTTCCAATGTAGTTTTAGTAATATGGTGTGAGGTCAGAGGATAGAGGTTTAAATCCCGCTTTTATACAACTTTATTTCCATTTTATACCGCTATTGAGGACCGTTTTTACCAAATAAAATATCTAATAAAAAAAACAAAATGCCTTTTTGACGGAAATCGATTAGTGAAATAAAATTTTAGAAAAGCGAAAGTCGAATTGGATCGGATTTTTATTTAATTATGTAATAATATGAAAATATTTCAGAAATAACATATCTTTTTCTATAAAATGTATACCTATGTATAGGCAATGGCAAATGGTTATTTTATTTACAGGCAAGCGATAAAAAAAAACATATATTTGTGCCTACATAGGAGGTACATAATATAATGTACGTAATATATAATATAAATTAATATTTTTCTGTGGTTCTGTGTGATACAACAACTCTCATCCATGAAATCAACGCAAACGATGTAAATTCGTGATATATTATATTATATGGATATATTATCCATTAATCATCATTATAGTTCATTAAAAAATAAATAAAAATACCACTTTGAATTTAGTCGATATTAGGGATTCAATTGAAACGTCAACTAGCCGAATTGTTCTTGTAATTATTAGCGCTAAAAATGGCCGCGTGGAGCGCTATATGTCCTGCAATATGACGCATGAGAGTAATTATAGTCTTACGTCAAAAGTACCGTCTCAAAGAAAAATAGTTCTTAAGAATCAATGTTTGTAATACTGTTTTCCAAATCCAGAATCTTTAAATAATTTGTGTAATCTGCAAGTTAATTCTAGGAGAAAAACCCGCACTGGGGTTAAGACGTTCAAAATATAGTATACTTATTTGTATAAAAAAATAAGCTGGAATAATCAGCTAGTTTCTTGGCTTACCGCAGGCGCTGGGCGCGCTTTATTAAAATTTATATTTATATTAGGATAAAAATACAAACGGTGGAAATGATTTAAAATAAATGGTAATTTTTTATTTGTTTTTCTGTAAACAAAGTAACAATAAAACATTATTAGGTTAGTCAAATATGATGGTAAGCTGCGCATAATTGCTTCTATACACGGTTCGCCCCTGGTATATCGTATATGTAAGCATATAAAATATAACAAAAAAAGTAAACTTAAACATTATATCCTAACACAAATAAACTTTTCCATTAATTCCTATAACAAAATAAGAAGATATATCGTTTTTGCGAAAACTCGGAAAGTGTGAATTTTTAAACGAATATCTCCACTTCTTCTCTAATATTGACTTCAGTACAAGAGTTAGGATGTAAAATTTTTGTAAAACTGTATTTTTGTTGTTGTTGACATTTTGGTAGTTATATTTGAATAACAAAAAAAAGGTTTTCCTGAAAATTTTACTTCGTGAAAAGGGTCCTAAATTATTCACGATAGATTTAAATCGTAGTGATCATGTGTTTTGTTACGAGTAAAACAAAAGTATTCCATAAAAATAAACTCTTATTTTAAATACTATCCGCACCTCATGGCGGCTCCAGCGGTGTCATTACACATTATCATTATCTCATTTACTCATTATCCATTGATAAGACCCTCGCCCGATGCACAGGGGGCTCTGGGTTGGTTTTTCGGCGAGATTTAAGAAGTACTGATGGGATTTTTTTTAATGCTGTTTTACGGTGCAATTGGGTCTTCTGTGCAGTTGTGTGCAAAAACAAATATATATCTCGTATACAAAACTTATTTGGGACCTCACATGTAAAATGATGATTCGTTTGATTTGTCAATTAGAGAGCAATGAAAATGTGCTAGCATTGAATTGTTTAGCTATGTATGTAGTCCGTCATACTAATTTTTAGTGATCTAGGGTTGAAGAAAATATTAATCTACTTACTCTCTCCCTGATCTTTTCCTTGATAAAAGGCTTTACGAAGTTAACAATGGTATCTACAAGAGGAGACACGTTGATGACATGAACTTCCTTCAGCTTTACGGGGTAGGCTTCCTGAAAAAAATAAAACAAATAATTATCTAAAAGCAAGTAAATGCAAGAAATACCCATTCTGAAAAGCAGTGGTCGCAGATTGATAAATTCAGTATTTCCTTTTTTTTAAAATTAATTTTATGTACCATATCACATTAATAAACAATTTATTTATAATTTTTTTTTATGCCGTTCCCCTCCTATGAAGAGACAAGCTCTCATGCTTGGAGAAGGACTTACTGTGATAATATAGGTACAAGTTTCATAAGTATTTTAAGTAACAAAAAAAAAATAACACTAGCGGACCCGACAGTCGTTGTCCTACCCAAGGTTTGGTTTGCCTACTTTAACTTCAGAAAAGACATTCATTCCTTAATAAGTTGGTATATAGATACTTGTTTATGATTGAATTCCAAAACTAAAAATGGTTAGTATTTTAATCTTAGAGTATATACATATCTATACTCTAAGATTTTAATATTGGATTTAAGTAGGTACCTAGGTACTTGTTTATGGTTGAATTCCGAAACATAACATAAATATTTTTTCAAATATGGCATTCTTTTTGCAAACGTCAAACTCCGGTCTTCTCACCAAGAGAGGGGTGCACTAATGTAGAAATACAATTTTAAAAAATGTATTACATTTAATATTATTTTGTTTTTGCCAAAAATAGAGCAAAAAGAAATAAATGGGTAGAAATTATAAGGAATTTAAAGAAATAATCTGATTAAGATCCAGAAAAAAATAATTTTGTTTGGATAGATTCAAAAACAAACTTTTTTTATACACTTAAAACTACATCCTTCATTTTTTTGTAAATGCATTCTCCTCGAATGCAACTCCGGTAGATCGATGAATAAAACGTTTATGCTCCTTACTTCTTTTTTACGTAATTAATTAAAGATTTTAATATCCACGAACACGCACAGCGCAACGATCTATATTTCTCTGAAAACCGCACGTAAATCGGTTAAGCCGTTTAGGAAGAGTTTAGTGACATCACACGTACAGAGGAATTATATATATAAAGATTATCATAATGAAAATACAATATATTTATATTTTTCATTATTTCTTCATACATCGTTTATTTTTTGTGTTTGTTTCTTTTTTGTAAGGAATTACTTTGTACAATCAGTTTTAACTCTGAGTTTTTTATAAATATCATTTTTGTATTTAATCGACTTATTCATGTCAAATTAATTCAATTTTTCTTCTTTGTAAATTTGTATAATATTAATTTTATTAATTATGGTTCGCTTATAATAAACAATACATCCGACATTGGTAAAATAATCACAATTTGTTGTGTTGCATGTTGTATTCATCAATTGTATGTGAACACAACATGCAAAAATAAGTAAACTTTTTTTTTAATTGACCAGCTTAATAAAATTATTTTAAGAGTTATAAAAATAAATTCATTTACCTAACTAGCATAATGGAGTGTTTAAAATTTATAAATTGCGTTACAGTTCTCCTATAATTATTTATGATTTATTTTGTAAATAGTGCCTACTGTATAAACTTCAAATAATTTATAAACATTTTCCGTGTTGAATGTTGAACGTTTAAAAAAGACGATATTTTGGGACTATCCAAATGTTTGTAGATAAAATACTGGTGAATGAAATGATGAATGTTACACAGTGTGTAAAATGGCCACTTAAACTAGCCAATGACAGGTTATAAGTCCTTCAAATGCCTTGACTTCCACATCTCTTCTCTTAACTTTTATTAATCCTTGTTGTAATTTGTTATTTTTAAAGACTCCCTGGGGGATGATATCCAGTCTTTTGTCTACAAACATTTGGACAACCTCAAAATATAGTAATAAACCAACTGGTCCAAGAAGTTTAAAAATTGTAAAACTGTTTTTAGGCGTTTTTAATACGTAAAATAATTCGATCAGATGAATCTCTTCACAGCAATAAAGGTTTGAGCTCTTTAACTGTACTAAAATGGTATCTGTTTTAATTGAACGTCACTGTTTTATACACACCTGCACACAAATCAAGAACTTCTTCACAATGGTTGGGGTGAACTTGGCGAAGTGGTTTGGAGTAGCTACTGAAGCATCCAGGATGTAGACATCTCCCGCAACTCCGATGGACTCTTCGGCCAGACGAATGTCTCCTATCATCAAGGCGGCCTTCAGGGCTTCCGGTACGTTAGGAGTCACCACATCCTTGTTGGCTCCTAAATGAGAAACAAGACAAAAAAATGGAAATGTTAAAAAAAAAATACGTGTGTAAATAAATAAAATAAATAAATAAATGCTTAGCATTTCGCGACCGGCTTATAGAGACGCCTTTTTGCTCTTTTGCATAAAACAAAAGTGTTGCAAATTTTAGGTTTGTTTTTGATTTAACAACAAACGTATAACGAACCGTTTCGTCACTTTGCTTGCGATTCTCGACCTGAGTGCCTAAGCCCGTTGTTTTTCTGTATGTATGGAATTGTTGGTTAATTATATTATATTTTTCATTTTATTTGATCCGTTAATTATTTTATTAAGGGAAAATCCACCATTATATTTTAATTATTGCTTTACCATAATAAAGCCAATTCCTTATTTTATTTACCTTTTTATTCTCTGTCTGCACCTAATGGTACACCAACCGTAGTGTATATTGATTATTTTTATTACACGAAGGAGGGATGATCAGTCTTACGCTTCAGGTGCAAAATATAAAATATTGTAGTACAAATTTTTTTTTTTTATTAACCTATTTTTATACATCAGTTTATTGTACATAATTTGAGACATAAGTCCTTACTCCATGGGACTAAAAGTCCTGTGTTGAGATGGGACGAGCAATAAGTTGACACAGACGCATGAGTATATTACCACAAATATAGGATCAGAAACATAAAAGAAAATTAAAACAAAAAAAGCATATATATGGCACATCAATAAGGTAAACAGTAAACTTAAACATTTGGAAAATCATCAAGGAGTTTCCTACTCAAATCCCTCCCACTAAGGAAAATCCAGTCCAAAATAGTTTTTGTCATTGAGAGCTTAATACGCTTTTCCAAATTATTGAAAACTCTCTTTGCGATAAATGAGAGATGTCTCTGAGTAAAAGTCGTACGATTTTTGGGTGTGACATAATTCATTCTCTGGGAAAACCTCATACGGACATTTTGCTGAGACCTCTCCTTTTTGTTCGACCAGAAGTGTGTAAGTGCTTATTTTAATTACTCGGAAATCAATGTTTTACATTTTCCTTTGCAGGGATCAAACTTTAGACCTCAAGAATGGTAGGCGAGCACGTATACTACCACACTACTCGGTGGACTTATTTCCATTTTTCCAGGATTTTTACCTGAGAGTAGCCATTGAGTCGAAGACACTAAAACATAATCCTAGACAATTGTTTTCAACTTGGTGGTAATCGAGTGTAAATCGGGTAGCGGTTAGCGTGTTTGCCTACCGTGTTTGAGGTCTTGGGTTTGATTCCTGGGAGGGTCAAAATAAAATATTTGTTTCTAAGGTTCTACACAGCAATATTTCACTGTCTCTGGGTTGCCGAATACAGCTTAAGACTGATTACCTTACCTTTCTGTAACACGTAATTCAGTGCCCTATATACCAACAGGTACAAATAAGGGTTTGATTCGATGTGTTACTATAAAAGACAAATGTCTAAATATTTCATAAAATTTCTTGGGTACATACATATTATATACTTGGGTCATAAAATTATAACGGTTTAAAAAAGTTGAAATTAGTTTTTTTCAAATAAAAAGTAAGAAAATAGTTATTACCTCTCATCATGACAACCCTACGACCTTCTGGGGTAAGTCCTGGTAGTGGAGGCATGTTTCTGAAGAAAAAAACAAAATTACCAATAATTAGTCATGTTTATTTCCCCTAACGTTTTTTTTAAGTCGCAAATTATTTGTACCTTGCTTTTGTTATATGCAAGCTTTCATCGAATATTGATAAATGTATTTTGAAATTATCTTGAGTAGACTTTAAGTTCATCTCACCGAAAATAAACATTCCAAATCGAAAGGCATTTTTGGGAGAAGTGTACAAATTTGGATTTTGTCTTAGGGAAGCTGGACCATTGTAAGAGAAGGCTGCGAGACATTACATATTTTTATATACTATTTAGCGTGTAGCCAGTAAATAATATAGCCCATTATACGATATATCACTCTATACATGTTGAACTCACGCCCCTCCATTCATCCCCTCCCTCTTTTTTCAACTATTTTTTCCACAACATCAAAAATTTTCTTCACCAAATCAGTGCATGTAAGGGTTGCCTACTAGAAGCATGTTGGCTTTATGTTTTTGTGCAACAACTATGATAAAGGTGTATAGTGGGTTTTGCATGTTGGTTTGACTGGTACGTTTTTAATAATATGCATGCTTATGTTTTCCTTTCCATTAGTTGTATTCCAACTCAACACAAATTTTACAATAAGGCATATGAACATATGTTTTTCTGTCAATCTCTCAGGGATGCCTTTTTGATATTGTGCAAAAAAAACAACTGATTATACCTAACTAAATTCGACAAAATCGAGGTTTCGTTGTCCCGGTTTCCGCTCCCCAAAACGGAACCACTATTGTTTTTTTTTTTTTTAAGAAAGAGTATAAGATTGAAATTTTATGTGTGAAACCTTTTCCGTTTTTCAAAATTAATAATCGTATTTGTATACGTTCAAAGACGGCTTCATTATTTTTGATCTGATAATGTGTTAATTATTAGTTAAAATGTTTAATCTAGATACGTTTGATATGTAGGTATAAGGTACTTTCATTGATCTTTGAATTCAAGGTAATGTTTTATAACCGTGAAAAGTAAATGTTCTAGTGATGTCCTTTATTTTATTTGAGTATACCCTCAAACTGCTTATTATATTTTTTTTACTTTTAGCCATGAATAAATCTCAACAGAGACGCCAAAATTCTTAGAGAAGGGAATAGTTTTACAAACCTGGAAAAGTCGACTTAAAGACAACCTATTTAATTTTTAAAAAACATAATTAAATAATAAATAAATTAGATTTCAACCAGTTTTCTTTTTCCTTCATTAACCTTCATTAACCGGTGAATCTTACCCCATTTTGTTTTTGATGGTGTTTACTAAATATTAAATCAAAACATATGGAGCTTATAAGTTTAATATTTTTGTCATGTTGTTCTTGTTGTAAAGATGAGAGGTGTGGAGTGAGATGGATACGATCTTTTAAATTATTATCATTAACTGATAAATCTTAAGGTAACATAATTCACTTTCAATTTCACTGTTGCCAACTCCTGGAATATAAACACTTTAAAGCACCATCCATCGTCATTTCTTCACAAAATTCATTTCAGTTTTAGCAAACATGTAAAGAAAAATAACAAATCAGGATATCCATGCAAATATTTACGTCAGACAACGGACGCAACAACCTCCGGTGGCAATAATCATCAAATGGAGGCGATAAATCTAGCTGGGCCATATATTAAGGTAGGATTACATTTCCCTCGTGTGATGTGGAATGGTACGTTGAGAAGCCATCTGGCGCTTACCGCGTCTGTGGATATTTTATGGGCAGAATAACGTTGCTCTCGTGTGTTGTGTCGAGGCGCGTCGAGGTGTTATATATGCGGCATTTGGTTATCACTGAGTAAATATCCGATCTCCGGACATCAGTTGTTTATACTGTTGAATACAGCGCCTGCAGTTTCAAGCCGCACTCTCAGATCTTTAGGAAAGCTTCTTCCGTAACATCTACTTGTAGGCATTTGGAAGTCTCAGAAATTTAGACGACCTTTTTTTGTTTTTATCCAATCAACAGGTTTAGGTTAGCCTTAATAGATTGCATAAATGATATTTAATTTATTGAATTAAATTAACTAAAACAATCTTAGAATCTACTTAAATGTACAATAGGTATTGTCATTGGTCATGGCATTACCCAGGCAGACATGGCAAGTGTGTCATCTAGGAACACATTGATGTTAGAGATATTTTGTTAACTGTTCTGAGGGTCTTTGGCAATGGGGAAAAGAATCCAACGTTGGTATTAAAGTATCCCACAGCAAAAACTGCATCGATTCGCAAATTACGGTGAGGTACATTAAGGTTGATCGGAGCAAGGATATCATGGGCATCTAATACAGTTAGATATTATTTTGCGCAAGAATATTAAACCAGCCAAAACCCTTCTGAATTTTAAACAGAAAATTCGAAAGTATTCTAGACGATCATAACATTTTTTTTAGGTTTGTGTTGAACCAATTCAATCCGCATTTTATGAATAAAATGATAAGGAAACCATATTACAGAATTAAATTCAAGCAAGCTACGAACAAATGATTTATACTGCGTAATAACAATTTTTAGTCTGACACAGATATGGAACTTTATATATATATTTTTAATTTCAATTTACCTGTTTAATACGTTTATGTACATAACAGCAGGACGAGACATTTTCATTAACAACAATAACATCGAAGTGGTTGATAAATACATATATCTAGGACACAAAGTCAAACTTGGTAAGACAACCAGATAGCGGAGTTACCAAGAAGAATAGGGCTAAAGTTGGGCTGCTTTCGGCAAATTTAAAAAATATTTTTAAAAATAAAGAAGTCCCTATATGCTTAAAAAGATAAGTATATGAATCGTGCATATTGCCGGTGACAACAACGGACTAGATAAAATAAAATTAGTTAGCTAAGTTAGCATTTTAATAAGGATCGTTGCGTGCGTTTTAATTTCTGGCTAATTTAGCTAATTAAGCCAGAAATTAAAATGCACGTAACGATCCATGGAAATACAGATGCTCGGTGTATGTCTAAGAGACAGAGTAAGAAACGAAGAAGTGAGGTGCCAAACCGGAGTCATAGATATCATGGATCATGCAGCGAAATTAAAATCGCAGAGGGCAGGAAACGTGGCGAGACAAAATGATGGCAGGTGGACACCCAGAATAATAAAATGAAGACCATGGGCAAACAAAAGAAGTGTTGGAAGGCCACGAAAAGATAGGTCGACGACATTGCCTATATTGCCGGTAAAACGTGTATAATGAAAACGGGTGATAGGAAGGAGTGGAGACGTTTGGAAGAGGCCTTTCTCCAGCAGTGGAGAGAACAAGGCTGAAGAAGAAGATGTACATTACAAATATATATTTAAGGCTTAAATGCATATATATTACACGAAACAATTAAATAAATGGTAAAATAAAAATACCCAGTAACAATTAAGGTAAAAGGAAGCTATCCTGTCTGAACTTTCTTTCAGTAACACAACATATGTCGATATCTGAAGAGATACAGTTTGGAAAAAACATTGCTACTGGCATTACCATTGGCAGGCTAGTTCTGCAAGCAGGAATATAAAACAGCTTTAGCTGCTTATGTCTAAGGTAGTTATTTGGAACATAAAGAAAATTACTATTCATTACACCTAAGTTGATCGTCGTACCACGGATCAATCGGAAAAAATACATAAGCAAATACGCATTTCTTCTTTTCTCCAATCAACTGTAGCTAAGTATTCCCAGTATGAAATCTGATGGGTATTACCACGGATGGTATCCGTACTAAGCCAAAAATTTAATCTGAGCCATCTCTAGCATAACAGAGTACTTCAACTCGCGAGGCGCCCAAATCAGAGATCTTTACTCAAGTTTGCTTCGCCCCGTCGAGTTATAAAAAAGCCTAAGAACACGAGTATTCAAGGACACCTTAGCTGTTTGGAGAACAAGTCCTAACATTTTGCGCGCATTGTCACAGACACCGCAGCACCTTTGTGTGAGTATGAAATTTCAGTTTAGCATTTAACACAACTCCCTGGGCCCATATTTAAAGGGAAGTTAAAATTTATCTTCAATTTTATCTACAAAGTAAAATCAAGTTTTCTGTCTGAAAAATACAATTTGTTTACAATAATTTTTACTAAAAATGTTCAATTACCGACGAAGATACTTTGAATCTTCATGCAAATAAACACATTTTCGTACATACATTGATGGTTAAGTTCTATACAGAGATAACTAGTAATTACTAGTTTTGAGTCACGACTGTCTAAAATTTTGACAGATCCAAATTAATTTGCAACAAAAAATTATTCATCTCACCTTAAATTAAGTATACATATATGTTTATGTTAAAAATATACACAGTGGTAACTAGTTTTAGGATTGAAGTTGTCATGCAAATTATCACAACGTTTTAATTAGTTATGGGGCTAAGAGGTGTTAAGTTTATTTATTTCCATTTAAAAAACATCTGTCTAATAAGAGAAAACCAATATTTTTTAAGAGTTATACCTTTGTAGAATTGGAAAGGGGTGTTTTTTTTTAAATATAGTAAATTTAATAACAATAACAATTTGCTGAGTTAACTCTCTCTGGAAATGAGTCATCGAAATATCGATTTTACGTTATACCGTCTCGATATGTGCCGATGAAAATAGTGTTCATAATCGCGGCGCAGGTCTTTGACAGTGAAAGTTCGCTTGAGCGAACACTCTCCCATACAGTTTCTACCGCATTTTTTTAATGCTCTAGTGTACGACAGCATATAAAATTCAAAAACATTGACATTTAATTGGTTCTTAGTTCCCCAATTGAAGCTCCTTAAAAATTTCCATTTTATCAATCTGTCTAGTGACTTATTTAAATGTAACAGCCCACACTACCGCTATTGTGCAAGATTAAAATGTTACTTTCGTGGATGGAAGTCTCTCCGTACAATATAATAGCCACAAACTTCGGCCAACAAATCGAACCTTGACTCATATAAGACAGAAAAACTGGTTTTAAAATTCAGTCAATGAAACTCACAGGTAGAGAGATGTTCAACTTGAAATTAAATTTGAAGCACTCGCTTAATTCATTTTTTGTCGTATGACGCTTAAGCGTAGAGTCGGGTTGTGGTCTTGTAGCCGAGTCGCAGATTCATAGATCAAAGGACCGAGGTTCAAACCCCACAATATCACAACTTTGTTCCTATTGAACAAACCTTTTGAACTTTTTCAAAGATGGTGAATGGTAATTATATTTATTTATGTATGTATTCCATAATGTATAATTTTTTTTGTTTACTTTGCCCAGCTGCATGAAACAGTACTTATGATTTTCTTGTTAAATTAATTTAAAACATTTTATTATTTAATTTGTTTTTTCCATTTATTCTTGAATTGTTTAAACTTTCTACTGTATATGTTGTTTTAAAAGTTGAATATAAATTTTTAGGTTTTTTTTTTTATATAAATCTTGGGTAAAAGGAAATTTATGTTTTAAAAAAAAAAATATATTAAGCCAAATATGTTAGTATTATAAATTTTTGTAAAAGGCAGATTTGCCGTTCATGTTAATAAAATATAAATAAAACTTGATTTCCATTTTCTAGTACAATTGTTTCCTTTTAAAAGACCGTAGCTCTTAATTTTGTTGATTTGAAACATACTTGTTTGAGATAAAGATGGAGATTAAAGAAATGATAATCTTACAGAAGAGTGAAGACTTCTTGGAGTTCTGGTCTCGCCATGTCTCTGTCGCTGAAGAACTCTGGAACTGCAGCTCTCATGGTGAAGTACATGTCAAGTTTCCTCTTGCACTTCTCCAAAGAGAACTTGCAGCCCCTGAGGAAGGTCATCAGACGAGCATCATCTAAAAGAAGAAGACTGAATTGTGAAGTTTCAGAAGTCAGAGAGGTAAAAATCACTTCAGGTCAGAATATTAGGATCTATATGAGGAGCATTCGTAAGTTAGGTAGTATATTATTATTTAGTCAGTTTGTACATTTCGTTTATTGATACTTGGTAGATCATTCATTTCTGCATAAAAAATATCTGCCTTAAACAAGGTTTTACCTCAACAATGTTTTGAGTGTGTCCAAATGCTTGCAGACTGGCTGGATTTTCTCCCTAAGGAGGTGTTCATATTTAAATTTGTTGCAACATTCTCGATTCAAAATTGGAAAACTGTTTTCAGTCGTTGACTTGTATGTAAAATAATTTGATCAGATGAATCCTTTCACAACAATAAAGGATGTTCAAACATAGGCAGACTGGTGAATGTTATACAGTGTGTAAAATGGCCACTTTAACCAGCCAATGACAGGTCATAAGCCCTGTAAATGCTTAGACTCTCATATTCCCTTCTCAAAAATGTTTTCCTCTCTTTTGCAACTAATTTAATGTTTTACATAATTTTTTATTTATTTTTTATTTAAAACAAATAAAAATACAATATTCCAACTAAATACAATTTTTAACATTAATCAAATACAAATATTTACATTAACGTTTCCCATTACGGAAAAGAAATAAAAAAATACTGTGTACATAATAGGAAGTGACGTCTTACAACAATTAATATTATTTTAATTAAAAATATTTTTAGGATAACATATATAGATTACAAAAAGATATAAACGATATTTTTAATCAGAGTTAAATGAAGAAGAATTATAAATGTAACTTTTCACTACTTTCTTAAATATATTGTATTCCTGACTGTACTTTTTACTATCTTTGTTCATTTCATTAAAAAAAATATTCCTCTGTAAATATAATATTGATAATTAAGCAGACAGTATTTATACCAAAGAAATTTGTTACATCGAAGTAATATCATTTAGTAAAAATATAAGAAATGTGTAGTTTGTAAACTTATTTCTTACAGCACATAAACATTATATTTATTGTTATTTTTTGCTAGATATGGTTTAAGTGCTGAATTTTTAACGTATTTATTTTCCGAAAACAGGAAAAAAACCACTTTTACAAAATGTATAAAACATTTGCTAGCGGAAAATAACTTATGATAGGATAAAAGAACTCGTTTCGCAAACCAGAAACTGTTCCAAAGGTAAAGATCATGATAATTGATTTTAATTCAACAATAATGTTTCCATTTAAAAAAACCTTTCAGTAAAAACCATATCATTATGTTTCGTATTTCCAGTTTGAGTATTCAATGATATAATCGTTAGTTGCTACCATAGTTGACGAGTACAAAAGTGAGATTAAAAGAAAATACTAAATTGTCGAGAAAAATTATCCAAAAAATATTAAAAAGTCATGGAATTCACCCGAAGTGGCTTCGTAAAAAACATTTATGTCGGACGGAGAAACCCGACGCGTTATCCACTCCAGTAAAAACCGAAATATACAAGTTAATTTTATGATGTTAATGGCGTTGCCGAGATACTACAATGAAAATGAGAATATTTATGTTGAGTGACATTAGTAGGCGCTAATCGGGGGCAATTTTGTGGCGTTAAGAAATCAAACAATGCAAATAAAAAGTGGCGTCGGAGTGATCCCGAATATGTCATTTTAAAAGATAAATTAATGAAATTACAAATTACATGAAGATTTTTTTGATGATCATTTATTCTAAGTTTTGGGAAGATGAGGCTGCCTCTCCACAAAAGCAACATTACTGTTTTGGTGGTGGGTGAGGATATCACTCTTACCCCAAGTGTTGGGAAGATGCGGTTGCTTCTCCAGCCACTCCTTGATGTGCTGCAGGTCGGACTCCCTGGTGGAGATGTTCTCGTTCAGCTCCTTTTGGATCATGGAGGACATCTCGCTCGTTGGCTGTACCAGAGTCATCTTTGGGCTGGGTAATTACCTGGAACATCATGTAAAACAATGTTGTAGTAAAACTTTATATTTCCAAAATAAATAATACATAAATGTGTGCATTACATTCCCAGGAGTTATTTACCTACTCGTACATAGCTTATAGACATGTCTATAACACAAAAAAGTAGCCAGAAATTAAAATGCACGTAACGATCCATGGAAAGATAGATGCTCGGTGTATGTCTAAGAGACAAAATAAGAAATGAAGAAATAAGGCGCCAAACCGGAGTCGTGGATTTCATGGATCGTGCAGCGAAATTGAAATGGCAGTGAGCAGGACACTTGGCGAGGCAAAATGATGGCAGGTGGACACCCAGAATAATAAAGTGGAGACCGTGGGAAAACAAAAGAAGTGTTGGAAGGCCACAGAAAAGATGGGTCGACGACATTGCCTCTATTGCCGGTAAAACGTGGATGATGAAAGCGGGTGATAGGAAGGAGTTGAGACGTTTGGAAGAGGTTTTTATCCAGTAGTGGAGAGAATAAGGCTGCAAAAGAAGAAGAAGAAGACATAGCTTATTCTAGGTTAGTAAAATCAGCAAACACAAAACGTAAAAAAATATTATTCATTTAAGACCCTAATATAAATATAGGTGTCTGTTAGAGACAACACCTTTAAGACACAGGAAAATAAGTTTTTGAAGGCTATGGGTACTTAGACGTCATTTTTCCTGAATAAACTAAATTTTCAATGATAAAGATGTGCATTGTGAGTCTTATTCTTAAATGTGGCAGTCAGTGTAAAACAAGCTCCTCACCTCATTGAGACCTTTGTAGATCTGTTGTGACGGGGTTTCGCGAGTTAATTCACGGCTCTAAACGAGCCGGGCTCCTGAGTGGAGGGAGATCGAATATGCTTTTTCAAGCCTAGGTCATTGATTAAGATTTCAGGTAGGGCACTACATCCTCAGGTTTAACCAGTTTAACAAACATTCATATGGAATATATGTAGATGTTTCACTATCTTCACTGCAGAACATGTGTACATATGGAAGTTTCTAGACTTATTGTTAGTCTAGTTTACTCGTCGTTAGTAGAAGATTTAATCTCTCAAGTAACTCTGACGTGCAGAAACAGGTTAGTGATAAAAGTGAAATTTTTGTTTTGCTGTAATCACCAATCCAAATATCTCATGAAAAGCATAATTATTTAATACATTTTACTTCGAATGAATTTAGAATATGACATAAGTAATATGTTTTTTTTTTAAATGTCATTTAGATTGATTTATCGTCGCAGCTAAAGGCACGGAGACCTCTAACTCAAACATATTTAAATCAGCCAACAAAAGGTCATACGACCTTTAAATACACAATTTTCTTTCATTAACTTCTCAAAAGCGTTTATATCTGTGTTGAGATGTTTATTTATTCTTATTACCTTTAGATTTACTTGACTAAAAACACCCGCAAAATAACGATCAGATAAAGTTTATTTCATGCGTTTTTAAATTATAATTTATAAATATTTTCTCCGGTACTGACGTCTGCATGGCTGATTACTAATTTGGAATCGGAATCAAATAAATAATTTTTATTTTTTTTTAAAGAAAAAGAAACATTAGCGTTCTGATAATTTACCCAAATATTTCAATTTTGGTGGCCATTTTCAACGAGTTGTAAATAACTCACTATTATAAAATGGAAATCAAGTTGGGGAAGATTGAGGTTAGAACCTCGGACCCCTGATCCGTGAGTCCGCAACACTAGCCACGGGACCACAACCCAATTCAAATTTATTAATATATTTTGTTAGATAATTTGTAAGGTGGAAAGGAGATGAGAATGGAGAGATAGATATGAAAAAGGTACTAGTTGAACATTCGTAAAGCAGGGGAGAGTAAAATGGTTATAGTTAAAAAATATTCAGTGATTGTATGAAGAATTACAATTTGTTACTAATAAAGTAAAGATTGGAATTTGTGTAAGTTACTTCTACTACTATCGCCACTTCTTAAATTAACTTTAAAAAAATGATTTTACTTAATTTTTTTTTTTCATTTTATATATAAGGGTAAAAATTTTTTGTTTGAATTGAAAATTGACGTACGATGTTTGATAAAAAAATATACGGAATACAATACGTAAATAAAAAATACGGGAGTTTTTAAATTTTACGGGTTTGGAGAATCCGATTGTCAATTTTTTTATCAAATTATGTAGGTATACAAATTTAAAGATTCCCATTATTTTCTGAACACACCTCGTATATAAATTTCGAGTTTCAATGCGTAACTCTAAATGCCTATTGGTCAATTTTCGGGTATTTTTTACCCATTCAAGATTTTAGCTTTTTATTAGAAAAACTAGTAAGACGCCTTTGAATTTGTGAGAGTGAATTTCGATTATCCCAGAGCAAAAATTACGATATCCCGTTCACGCATCGCGGCTCGCCACGGCTTGTTGACAAAAAAAAAAGATCGCATTGATGCACCAGCCACCGTATTCACTGGCTTTTACCCCTTGCGACATTTTCCTGTTCCCAAAGATAAAGGTAAAGATTCTTTAAAAAATAATGTCATCTGAAAAAAATGGTTCTGTTCTATAAGATAATGTATTTGCTTTTACGTTACAAATGTCATTTTCTTTGATTACAAGCCTTGAAAATGGAACGTCAAGTAGGTGAAAGTGAGCATTTTCGATAACTCCTTATGTCTGCGTTCAATCGAGGGAATAATACAAAAACCAAATAATGAGAATACATTATCGACTAATTTTGGTTAATTATTTTGAAATATGTGTATTTTATCGACTTCTTCATCAAAACGCGGTAGGGGTACATATCATCATTATCATCATAATTCCTTTTTTGCTCTAATGTAGCATAGGGCACTGTATAAGTACACCAATCGCAGCGTATCTTAATCATTTTTGTTACATGAAGGTAATATCATCATTCTTATGCTTGAAGTGCTAGTTCAGATATTATGAAACATTTCAGTAAAAACCCATTTTTCAAATTATTATTTCATGTCAACCATGTGGTAAATCGAACCCGAGACCTCTTGCACGGTAAGGAAACGCGCTGACTATTACACCGCGAGGGGTAGATAAAAATCATTAATTTAATATTTTTTATAGTATCAGTAATAATAATTATGATTGTAAAAAGCGTAACATTATTGTACAAAAAAAAACACGTAATATTTAGTTATTGAGTTGTTTGATTGAGTCAACAATTTAAATAAATTACCATTTATATTGTTAACATATTAATGAAATTAGGTACCTACCTTAAAAAGTGGAATTATATAATAATGTTTTTTTAAAGTAGCTTAACATAAAATTCGTAAAGTTATGATAAAAATAAGTTTTAAATTAGATTTTTTTTCTGCATACATATCATCATTATTCCCTTTCGCACCTAGTGGTGCATAGGGCACTAATTTGGTACACCAATCGCAGTGTATCTTGATTTTTTGTTACATGAAGATATGATTATCAGTCTTACGCTTCAGGTACCAGTCTAGGGATTATGAAATATTCTAAAAGGAGTAAAAACACGCCTTTAAAAAAAAAAATTTTTTTTATCAGAATTCAAAACAGTTTTCTATAGGTAAATCCTGTGCATGTCTGCAAACATTTGGTCAAAGCAAGTAGTACCGTACGACAAATTAGAATATTTATACTTTTACATAAATATTACACAAACAATACATAAAAAAGTGGGCCTGGTAGTGTAGTGTTCAGCGCGTTTGTCTACAACGCTAAAGGTCTGGGGTTAGATTCAGACATGGTTTACATGAAATATTTATGTTGAAACACAAAAATATTTCATAGTTCTTTGGACTGGCATCTGAAGCGTCAGACTGATCAACGTACCTTCATGTAACAAAAATATCAAGATACGTTGCGATTAGTGTACCAATGCAGTGTTTTATGCAAAAATGGAATGATGATAATGATTATATGTACATTAAAAACAAATATAAGATATACTTATTTCTTGATATTATAATGGTTTTGTAATTATTTTTAAAAATAATTTTTAAAAAATAACCTAATTTCAAATACGTACATGAAGAAGGAAAATCAATGAAAATTGATTGTGGCTTAGATATGGATTTCAAAAATGTCTAAGCTCTCTTATTGGTAAACTCCTAATATAGTACCTTATTCGCCCTTGGGTGCAGATTAAGGTTAGAAAAAAACCATTTTCCATTCTTCAGAATAATAATCTAAGAAATTACAATTAGTTATTAAAGATCAAAAAAATTTTTTTTTATTAATCGTCATTCAATCATTCTGTTGAAAATGACTTTACGATTCTTCGAAATGCCTTTGTTGTGAACTCAATAACCCATTCCATTACCGACTTTAATTCGAGCCAACACGTTTTCAAAGAGAATAATCATTATTTGTAAAATTACCTGGCAAATAATTTTAACCTTCAAAAATGTCATAGAGGTCATGAACCGCACATTAATGGTGTAGATTTTTTATTTATACAAAATACTAAAATTATTTTGTATCGTAATAAACGAACAGGCCGTTGGACAGATCTTGAGACAAAAATTAACGACCAAGAACCTTCTTGAGGAGGGTGAATTGAAGTCTAGGCAATTATAGAGGCTACGACCTGTTTACGGCTGATTTAAGTTACATTCTCGCAGTTGGTATTACGTCACATGTCATACCGGCTGAGTCCTAGTTTATTTATTCAACTTTAAACATTTTAATTTATCCGACGTCACATGAGAAAAATAACAGTATTGTTCCATCGCAATTTATTTCATATTAAAAAAATAACATATCGCTGAGATTTTCACTTTAAGGAGGAAGTTCAGTGCTACGAAAAATTAAGAGCATTTCATAGCATGGCGAATTTTCTCTAAAATGCGTAAAGATGTTTATAAAAATGAAGTACTTTAAATAACGACACAAGTTCTTCTAAATCAATCAATGATAGAGCGCTGTGATGGATTTTCGGTTTCTGGGAAGCTAACCAACTAATCAGGACAACTCACCGAAGAAAACTAATGACGTCACCTGCGGATTAATTAAAAAAGTTATAAAACGTAGCATTGATTATACGATACCCATTTTTTCGGACAAATTTAATAAAATAAAAAACCGCTCAGCTTCTTCATTCTCAAATTCTGCAGTTAGCGCCTAACAGCGGTTATTTAATAATGTTATAATTTTTTTTTTGCACCACAACAGGCCAGGAGGCCCAATTATAGTGGATAATTTCATCACAGAACACCCAGGCTTGAGAAAAATCACATTTTAATTTTTGCGTTCTCACCGGGAATCGAACCCGGGACCTTTTGTGTGTGAGTCAAGCGTCTTGACCACTACACCACGGAGTTTTCCATAATAAACAATTAGTAATATATTTGAAATGTTTTAATTTTTTGTTTATTATTATGTTTTGTTTATTTAATAATATGCATAAGAGGTAAAACAGAATATTAAAAAAAATAAAGGATAATAACCCCGCAATGAAATTAACAGTAAAAATAGTAAACGAAAAATCCCACCAAGGTATGGCCTGTTCGTGGGTATACAAGAAATGTTTTTGAATTTTTACTCCTATAATAAACAGACAGGTATAATATTTTTGTGAAATATAAGAAAGAGAAAAGAAAATATTCTGTAAAATATTAGATGGTAATTTTTTCTTTTATAGTAATTGAAAAAGGAAATATTATTAAAGGGTAACAAAATATATCATTGAAAAAAAGAGTTAATATCTTTAGTTTGAATCCATATGATAGTGCGTGTTTTTTTAAAATAAGGAAAAAAATAAAAATCTCCCTTCACCCCTCCCTTCATCCCTCTTTTTTTTAAAACAATTTCTCCCTCAACATAATTTATTTTTATAACCTAATCAGTGCATGTTTGTCCTAATCATTGCATGTGCTTATTAAAATGCATGTCGTGTTGGTTTTATATTTTTATGCAACAAAAATGGTGAATGGGTTTTGAACGTTTTTGTTGGTTTTATTGGTGTCCTGACGAAGAGATGGGCACGTCTCGAAACCGGTAGACATAGAAAAGGTGGTAAGTGATAATATATAAATATTTAGTAAGTGCATCATTTTTGAGGGCTAAGAGAATGTCAATGTGCATAAATCTGTCAATGATTTAAAAGCGTTTTTTTTCATGAGATGTGTTTTCACAACACTAAAACTATAGCGGACCGTATTCGACTCTAAAGCTGGGTACGTCGCGTAAATTTCTCGAAGCTGAATCGACTCGCGTTTTATATTAGTCATAATAATTGTTAATCTCGCTAAGAAAAAATTGTGACGTGGAGGCTATTGAGGTGAAGGTTACATGTAATAATTCTCTGAGGTTGGATCAAAATACCTCGAGTTACCAAACTATTTTGTATCGGCCAAGTATGACGGAAAGAGAATGCCTCGTCGCGTACTGCCATCGCTACCCATTACCTGGTAAACTGTTGCGGTGAAAGTGTACTTGAAAATGCGTATCTAAATATATAAAATACTTCTAAAATCGCTTTAATGAAATCGTATCAACTACCTTTGGTTTCAAATCCTCTCCTTATAAAGTTTTTTTTAAATTTTAAAGATTACTTGCTATACCTGTTATTCTTTCTCTTTTCTATGCTGCATTGGCGTGTTTTGATACTTTTTAACTACTTTTAATTACTTATATTGTATCTGTTTATAAAATTAATACATTGCTGCTCTTACTATAATGTGTCATAAATTTTGAAGGTGTTTTTTAAATTGACTGAAATTTATTGTCTTATATTATTTTACTAAAAGATTCTTCTCATCGTTTCTTTGAATCCCATAGATGCAAAACATGCAGCACAGTAAAAAACACGGACTGTTTATATCGGTCTACTGTGAGTTTTATTCACCATGTTGCTTCCTTTGTAACCAAATGTTACGCGTATGCACTTCAGCTTTCAGGTTTCAGCTTTCAAAGGTCTCAGCTCTTTTACTTCACAAAAATCAACAGATGGAAGAGTTGAAGAAATGTGGATGATCAAACATGGGCAGAATGGTGAATGTTACACAGTGTGAAAGTAGCCTTTTAAACCAGCCAATGGCAGGTTATAAGCCCTGTAAATGCCTAGAGTTCCATATTCCCTTCTCAAAAATGTTTTCCCTCTCCGTTGAAATAAATTTAAATATTAATAACTCACTGGGAGGAAATCCAGCCAGTCTGCAAGCATTTGGACATACTCAAACATTGTTGAACAGAAAACGTTTTTTTAACATTTAAATATATATTTTGAATAAATATTGATTTAGATGAAAACATTAATTATATTAAGGTTAAACCATCTCTTTTCCTGTCTTTTCCAGAACAATTTGTGAAGTGTCTTAGCGTACATGTAGGCATTTCAATAATTTCGAGGAGATAAAAAAGTTCAAAAGTAGCCGAGGAGTTCGAAACAGACTTAAGTCCGTTCTATTAAACATATTTATTTATTTATTATATATATACGGCCTAAGCCAATTACAAAAGTTACATGAAGAAACATAAATGCAAGAAACTGAACAAAAAAAACATAAAACTATTTAGCAAAGACAAACAAGGGCAAAACAATAATAGTATACAATATATTAAAAAAAACGAAAGATCAAAAACTTTGAGCTAAACCCTGCCAATCCAACTTCATCCCACACTGTTTAGTCGCGAAGAGATCTACGAAAAGCCGGAAGATCTATCCCTAAAAATTCCAAGTCGTGTGATGAATTGACTAATCTACTACATATGCTAATTGGCCACAGGTCGAAGGACCATATTTCAAACGCTTTTGCTTAATCTAGTTGGATACCTCAATGACTTAAATATACATTTTCTCAATATCTACACAACACCGGTATCTGTGCAATTGTGATTGATGAAGTGATTTATAAAAGATACGTAAACGGAAGATTTTAAAAGTGAGTACAATTTCTATACAGTCCACGATATTCCTCCTGTGATCAGTGAACAAAACCTGATACGCAATGAAACAAGCACTGTTGTTGTTGAAACATTGGAAATACGGTCAAAATAAGGTTTGCATCGGGGGTTTAATAACAAATATGGTCAAAGAACGTTCTTCGCCTTATTCTCTTCCCTGTTGGATAAATGACTCTTACAAATGTTTCCCCTCCTTTCTACCCCGCTTTTTTCATCCACGTTTTTACACCACAATAAAAATCCACCCGGCCCGTTAAAATAATAATGATTCTTTTATTTATTTCATTGTATGTTAACCCAATAACGAGTACACCATGAGATCGACCAATCTCCACTCGATTTTACACATTAGTACCTGAATAACTAATTTACCTTTAATCTTAATAATTAATAACAGCAATATTTTTCCTTTTTTTTTCATTAATTATTTATTTTTTGTATGTAATTTATACGTATTACATGTCTTTACTTCATCTGTACAATTTGTAGTAACCTATTAGTATTGGTACTGAGTCCATTAAATATTAAATATGTATTTTTTTTCCCAAATAAAATTGAAATAAAAATAAAATAAAATACTTCCCTTTTGGATTTTCCACTAATTTGATTTCAAACGTAAATAAAAAAATATACACGGATCACAGAGCATAGTTTTCTATGTGCACAAGTATTACAATGAACCGGTTTTACCGTATCTTCCTTGACGATTCTGACGTAAGATTGAAATTGCCATTACGTGTGCTTTTAATGTCACAAAATTAAGACATATTACGTCATGTGCATTTAATGATACTTATTTTATAAAGGCATTCGAATGCAATAAATGTTTTTTTTATTATTTTTTTTTATTTATTAAATCATACAATTTTTTTTGTACTCCCAGGAGTTACAACAAACTCATTTTGGGACAGAAAAATATTTACACATAGGTATGTTAACAAACAATAATATAGCAACAAATAGTAATAAAGTAACAAGTAATAATATGTACATAAAAACTGAAATAAGATAGCAAGCAAATATATGTTACAAATCATACATCCGCTTGTCATCCTTTAAACAATCCATAATAAAAATTAAAAATAAAATTGTTATATTTACATATTGCAAGAAAGAAATATTTAAGGGAAAAAATAACTTTAAACTAAATTTCACCCTCCACGTACCTCCTCAAGTAGTAATTTTTTAAATGAATACAGTTATTTATTGACGTTCTATAGGACTCCGGTAGCCTGTTGTACTCGCTACAAGCAAGGTATAGCAGAGACCTTAGACCATACCTTTTCGTGCGTGATCCAGGTACGTGAATGTTATGTTGCAACGATTTAAATATATATATTTTTTGTTTTTTGGCAAAAAATTGTAGATATAATTTAAATGCAATACAAAAAATTAATTAAACTAGAATAAGCGCTATCATAAAATCACATAAAAGTATCCAAGCAACTTCACTAAGCACAAAAAGACCGGTTATAAAAAAATATGATGAAATGACAAAAAAATAGGTTTTACACTTGTCGAAAATACTCGTCCACAGTTTTTGTTGCATTTAGAACTCTCAACTGTATTCTTTATCTGACCTGACATAGGGATTTCATTCTAAATGAAGGGGTCAACACTGTTCTGGCATCGAGACAACACTATTACGTACGCAAAAAGGTCTATAAACCTTTGCCAGAACCATGGAAAAACGGGAGTGTTGTCAAGTTGCGGAAGGTGTTGACCTCGCTCTTTCGTGACATTGGTCGTAGGGAGTCAGAAAAGTTGATGCATGCCACGGATTGGAGATTCTTACTGGATGATAAATAAATAAATACATATGGCAACCATGAAGTTTCGCATTATAAATAAGTTGTCATGTTTTATGAATGTATGTATGTGTATGCGCATGGGTGTATGTACGTGTGTGTTGATGTACATGTGTGTATTTACATGTGTATAATATATGTGTGTATATATGTATATATATATGTGTATGTGTGAATGTATATGTATCAAAATGTGTATACGAGTAAGTTCATATTTTATTAGTCTGTGCTCTCTATTAATTTGTTAACTATTATAATTTATTAAAATGTAATTGCCTCGCTTGGAACGGGGTATGTACCCTTGTTAGCTGGGCAAAGTGAACGTAAAATTGTATTTTTGATAAAAGGTGTAAATAAATAAATAAAAATGCGTCTTAACAATCTGGACAGCTTTCAGTCTGAATTCAGAAAAGTGTATTAAAATTCAACTCGATTTCTCCGTGGTGTAGTGGTCAAGACGCTTGACTCACAGACAGAAGGTTCCGGGTTCGATTCCCGGTGAGAAAACAAAAAATAAATCGGATTTTTCTCAAGCCTGGGTGTTCTGTGATGTAATTCCCTACTGTGATTGGGCCTCCTGGCCTGTTGTGGTGCAAAAATAAAATTAAAAATGAACAAATTAAAATGTCAGAGATAAAGCAGTGAAAATCCTAGGTTTCGTACTAAGAATGTCCAAAGACTTCGATTATATACAGTCTTGAATTTCTTTATGTTACATTGTTCGTAGTCAAGTAGAGTACTACACTCAAATATGGTCTCCGTATTATGTACACATTTAACTCTTAAATAGATGCAGAGAAGATTTTTATGACACATTAACGACAACTCAATATCTTAATAGATATGATTAAATATAAAGAATTGCAAGTAGAACTAAAACTACTTTCATTGTATGACGAAAGAGATATGTTTAGTTTTAAAATTGTCGACTCTCTATTTGATTGTTAGAAATTTTACAATTTAAGGTTTCATGTACCACAAAGACGTACAAGGCAACAAATGTTATTTTTGAAGAAAACAGCCAAACCACCAAAATTGCAATAACGTCATTAGTAGATTAGTAATTATTGCTAATACATTTTTTGATATTGTATTGTTATGTACTCAAAAGCCATTTTTTGAAATGCGCTAAATGAACTAACAAACGGCATTAGCATACATGGAAAAAATATAAACAATATCCGATACGCGGATGATACTGTCCTTCTAGCAGATAAGATGAAAATCCCGCAACTATTATTGGACAAAGTTCACACGGCAAGTTTGAATAAAGGGCTAGAGATGAATATTTCCAAGACTAAATGTATGGTTATTTGGAAAAAGCCATAAACTTTCCCAATGCCTTTAAAACTTTGAGTGCAGGTTATTGAGCAAATCAATCTACATATTTAGGATGCTGGCTGAATGATAAATGGGATCACTCGCGAGAGATCAAAGTCAGAATAGAGATGGCGCGAGACTGCTTTTTCAGGATGCGTGACCTTCTTTGCAGTAGAGACTTCAATTTAGACCTCCGAATGCGCATTACTCGATGTTACGTCTTCTCAGTACTTTTTTACGGCGTCAAAACGTGGACACTCACCCAAAACACTTCAAAAAAGATCGAAGCCTTTGAAATGTGGTGCTACAGGAGGATATTAAAAATCTCCTGGGTGGATAGAGTCCGAAACGATGATGTTCTCCGACGGATGGAAAAAGATAAAGAGGTACTGAAGACCATAACGAAAAGAAAACTTGAGTACTTTTGGCATGTGATGAGAGGCGAAAAATATAAAATTTTACAAGTCATTCTACAGGAAAGGATTGAAAGAAGACACAGTGTAGGTAGAAGGAGCATCTCTTGGCTCAAGAACTTGCGCGACTGGTTCCATTGCAGCACTCAGTCTTTGTTCAGGGCAGCTGCCAATAAAGTAAGAATCGCAACGATGATTTCCAACCTCCATCGGGGAGAGGAACTATAAGAAGAAGAAGAATATGGTTGATATTTTTAACACGAGTGATTCACAAACCAAAACATGTCTAGAATCTCACTTTATAACTTAAATTATGTTAATTTTATTGAGTATTCTCGTAATATATGAGTATTATCTTTATTTTTATTTTCCATCAATAATTTTGATCTATCCAATTATTGTATTTGGTTTAATGTGTAATATTTTAAGTTATTAGTTTGTTTTACATCACGTGAACCAATGCAAGCAGGTTTTTATTTATTTTTATTTAAATGCAAAGAGCTGTGTAAAAAACACAGACTCTAAAAAATCTATATTTATAACAAATACGGGTTTCGTATGTTTGTGGCTACAAATCTCGGAAAGATATCAATGGACTGACTTAAAATTTTTACATAACATTGTATTTTAGCATAAGAGTGTTTCTATATACTTTCTATTTATTTTATTAATAAATTTTTATATGGTCATAGTTATAAATAATACATAAAGAATAACAAAATATAACAAGACCAATTATGGGTTTCATACAAGAACAAAAATGTAAACAAACAAACCCTACAGTTCGCTAGGGGTGAAAGGAAGTGGGATGGGAAAATAGAGAAGGAAGAAAAGAAGAAGAAATGGTTCTATAAAAATGGAACATTCTGTGCGTTTAAAATTGAAATTTGGAATTTAAATAAAAAAAACTATCATAGTTAACAAGTACTGAATGACAGTTCTACACAGTGCTGCCATTTTATTAATTTTATCCAAAGTTACAATTTTCTTTCCTTATATTCTACAGCATAGTCACAGAAACGCAAATTAAGATATAAAATTGAGCAATGTTCTCGGTAAATGTATAGTTGCTAGGCTATTTTTACTTGCTCTTCTAATAATTAATATCGGACAAAGACACAGCGAAGCGTGGCCGGGTTCAGCTAGTATACGTATAATAAAAATATTAAAAATGAAAAGTAGAATAAAATAACACAAAAGAATATTGATTCTTGAAGACAGCATTATATATATTAGGACCTCTTTTCCTGTTTTGTGACATTTTTTCCATTTATGGAACCGCAAACAAGAACAGTTCGAACTCGTTTCCTTTTATGTTTGACAATAGAAAGTTCAAGAATAATATTTAAAGTTATACGACGAATTTTTGGTTATGCGCTCTACTTTCATTGTCATGTATTTCAATATTTTTTTGTGTCCGGGTGGAATAGGAATCTCAATCGCAAAAACAGTTCCGTACGCACCATAAATTGAAAAGTTAATTTTTTCATTCAACACTAGAGTACCCGGGTTTAAATGTTTACCTCAACAACTATAGTAGTGCTCTGCTAAGCCTTAAAGTCGTAACCATAGAATTAAGAATAGTTCAGAAACCGCATACGCACATCAAACAGAAGGCGACTAAACTACTCATAAATGAGTAGGTTTACGTTTTGACCCATTAGTTTATTTGTAGACGTCGCTCCGTACGCAAAAATGTACAGTACATGCACTATCCTGGATTCAAACTTAAGATGTGAACTTTTTTTTTCTATGATTTATTGGGCTATGTATAGCGTGTGAGCTCGCCAATACATGACAGTAAAAAAATATTGTCTTTGAATTTCCTAGAGTTTTAACCATCGAAAAAAAAGAAGATTGGAAATCAAAGCAACAGACAATTGAAATTTGATGAGAATTATTTTAAAAGATTGTCTAATACGGAAAAAATACATCGAGAAATACGCATTTTTATTTATTGTAATAAAAACAGTACAGTAAATTAGAATAAATCATAATATGCTTTATAATAACAATATTAATTCAAATGCAAAAATAACACAAATGTAAAAAACGGGTAGCGATTAAAAATAAAAAATACCGATAATTTTATTTTCATTTTAAAATAGGAAAATTACATTTATACACAAAAAATTGTAACTAGGCAGCTACCAACACTGTTAAATTTCAAAACACCACGCAAATTTGTATCTCGGCTACGCCATGAATTTTTTATTAAATAATTTCCACGTCACAAACTCGCCCCTGGGTAGCGCCTGCTAACGTCACTTAACAAAAACATCCTCGTTTTTATTACAATATTTTGGCTACGCCATGAATTTCTTTTTAAATAATTTCGTACGTCACAAGTCGCCCCTGGGTAGCTAATAGTTCTTCTTAGTACTTTTTTTGGCTTTTCCACCTCCCAGCCGATAAAATGCTAGTAGTAATTTAACTAATGTGTGCTGTAAACTTCCGTATGACCAAATAATATTATTTATTAATAGAATATTATTGACATGTATTTCAAGCATTGCTGCATTCACGTTGTATTTCTAAGTCGAACTGTTGTGTTTTTCTATGGTTATGTTTACTGTCATCTGTCATGTATTGGCGAACTCACTGGCTATACTTACGCCGATTTATTTTGTTGCCCTTTAATAATAAGGAATATTTTTGTGTTTTTTTTTAATATTTTTTATTTCCTTTTTTAATTACTATAAAAAAAATACCATATTATCTTTTACAGAATATTTTATTTCTTCTTTCTTATGTTATACAAAAATATTATAACTGTCCATTATTTATTATAGGAGCAAAAATTCATTAACATTTTCTTGTATACCCACGAACAGGCCATGCCTTTGTGGGATTTTTGTTTACTATTTTTCTATTAATATGTATTTCATTGATATGTAATTATGCTTTTTTTTTAAAAAAAACTCTGTTTAATTATTACGTTTATGGTAAAAAAACAAAAAAAAAAACACAAAAAAAACGAAGTGTTCAGTAGACTCAAATCCGTGTTCGATTTCTAATATTATAAGTTTAAATATGGAGTTCTACAAAATAAACACCAAATCAATCAATAAATTAGTCTATCACTGCATATCTTCCTAAGGGCGTTGAAATCAATAAAATAAATTAAAATATTCAACAAATCATGGTTCAAAACGAGTTTCCAAAGTTATAAGGAAAACAACCTTTTATTCAGAATCTTGAATTGTTGTCCTCAAAAAACAGGTAAAAATTTCGCCAACAAGAAGGAAAAAAAATAAGAATTAGTTTTTTTATGGATTTAATGTATTTTTAAATGACTTTTTCCTAACCTTTTATCTTCAAACAAATAAACTATGTTTCTATTTTGTTAAAAAATACTAATTTTTATGTTTTATACATATGTGCTTAGTGATGAATCATAAAATAAATGCCCTAAACCATTAAAATGTAATCCTTCCTAGAAACGCCTTTTTTTCGTGTGTTTAGAAATTGTGTTGCTGTTACGTGTCCTCAGTTCTCAACTCTTTTAGTAAAAATAATTAAATATTTTTAGTATGTTCAAATGTTTGTAGATCAGGTTAGGTTCCAATGTCTAGAGATTTATCAAGATTATAATTGATTGCAACATATTTTGCCTATGTACAAACATAGATATTTCTTCAACTCTTTCATCAGTTGACTTTTCTCAGAATTTTTCTCTCTGTTGGGATAATTTTCAATTTTATTAGCTCCCCAAGGAGGAAATACAGGGCTTATGACCTCTCATTGGCTAGACATCGATAAAAATTTCAGCTCTTTTGCTTCACAAAAGTCGACAGATGGAATAGACGAGGAAATGTGGATGTTGAAACATAGGCGATGGGGAATGTTGAGAAACCAGCTTGGACCATTATAAAGCTATAACGGATAAAATATTTATCGATTTACACAATAAGGATATTGGAATATCGTGTGATCATGTAACAAAAAATGACCAAGTTACGCCGCGATTGGTGTATCAATGCAGTGCCCTATGCACCATAATGTGCAGAAAGGGAAAAATGAATGAATAATGAAATCTGTCAGGCCAATATTCTATGCCTATGTACTTTGGAATGATAAAATAAATAAATACATAATATATTATGCCGGTACTTATTTTTCATATTTATCAACGCCAATTTTGCGTGGCAATCAAACAAAACCACAAATTTGAAAAACGCATCAACATTGATTGAATTTATTTATTTATTTAGTTTATTGCGATTAAATTTTTTGATGAATCACGCGCTTACTTTTTTGGAGGTTAAAATTAGAAATACGCGTAAATTTCGTAAGACTAAAAATAATCGCCGTCCTTGAATTTTCACACAACTGGTATTAAGTAGGCCAATTTCAATGTATGTTTACAGTTCCCTTCATTTTAGACGAGTTATTATTTTTAATTCAATATCACCTAACCTTTAAAAATCTTACGATTTCCTTTGAATAACACTTTAATAACACAATCACAAAATAAATTAATCAAAGTAGTGTAAGAACGTACACCACTCTCTTCACCATCACAACAATTATAAGCCATGCACTTGTTTTGACCTTTGTAAGAAGGTATTTAAGGTTATTCTCAACGGAGATATATAACTTATTATTCATAGATAGCGCTTTAGCGAGATTTCACAAAACTTGGTGTACAAACAAAGAATAAGATAAATATTTTTTTGTTTTGTACACCATTTTGTAAAAATGACCTATATTATATTGTTATGGTATTTGTTACAATCAATACAGTGTAAAGTTTCCGCAAACCAAGGTTTGTAAAGTTTCCGTCGAAATTTAACGTTAAAAATGGCATTATTCAATAAAAAATAAAGAAGCCCCAACTACGAATAATTAGTTTCATATTTTCGTTTGGCTAAAAAACAGCTTTATTTTAATACAGTTTTTATGTCACTCTCTTGCAGATGACGCTCCAAATACTGTACTAAAAATACATCTGCACGTCGCACCGGACTAACTATTCCTAACTAAATTTGACAAAATCTAGGTCTCGCATTCCCGTTTTCCGCACCCCGAAAATCGATTTCGAAAAGAATTTTTAATATTATTTTTTTTAAAAGCATCAGAGAGAGATTTTTCGTATCAAGAAGTTTTATTGTTTTTTCTTTTTTTATTTATTTATTTGAGTAGATACATGATCAACTCTTGTGTGGCTGTGATGTCACATGAGTCTACATTCAATACAAGACTTTATATATCTCTCTATTTTTTGAAATGATGAAGTTGTTCTTTTTGTAATCTTCAAAGGGACATTTTAATACCAAATTTCCAAAGTAAAATTGGTATAACCATCCTGGATTTTAATACTTATCCTCGCTATGCGAAGAATTAATGTGATGCCAATACAGCAATAAATTTTTACAAAAAGAGCACGAATATAGAACTCGTAACAAAAAAGATAGAGACGTTGTTTTGTGGCCGGTGTGAAAGATATTCATTTATTTTTTGACAGTGATGGGGGACGCACGCATGTAAGACGACCGGAGTTTTTATGATTTTTAGTTTATTTTGCTATAACAGAGCTAATTCATATTTTTATAAATTATGGAAAAGGAATTATTAATCAATATGCTTCGATGTTTTTTAGTAGAATATTCCGTCCTTTGCTCGTGGTAACACGGTGTAACATCACCGTGCCTAAAGAAAATATTTACCAAAGTTTTTTTAAGAGTGATTGAAAGAAGAAATCCGATAAGATCGTAAAACAAGCTCGTCAGAAGGTATTTTTTTCATTGTCTCTCTGTCAAAATAGTTATATTTATTTAACAACATTTTGAGTTTGTCCAAATTTTTGTAGACAAGGACTGGATTCATTAACATTACTGTTTATATTAACATATTACAACAGAGATGAAGAACATTTAAGAGAAGGTAATATAGAAGTCTAGGCATCTACAGGGCTTATGACCTGTCAATGGCTGGTTTAGGTGGCCACTTTACACACTGTGTAACATTCACCATTCTGCCTATATTTGAACATATACATTCCTTCAATTCTTTCATCTGTTGATGTTTGTGAAGTTAAAGAGCTGAAACCTTTATTTATGCGAGTGAGATTCATCTAATTGAATTATTTCACCCACATACTAGGCAAAGCCTGAAAATATTATTTTTTATTTTTCCTGATTATTTGATATACTTATCTATAAGAGTTTATTTAATAGCTTGTAGATTGGTTTAAATAATATTCATTTTTTTATAATTCGACAGTAGCCAAGCAATATTTCTAAAACAAAGAAAGTGCAAAAAAAAATTGTCCCAACAAATTTTTGCTTCTTTTAAATCAATAATTCAGTTGGACCTCGCTTGAAAAATACCAGATTGAATGCTGGTTAAGTTAGCAATATGAAGAATTTCTAGGAAGTAATGTTAGTTACTCAGTGACCTAGTTTGTTATAATATTTACCATAAAGTCTATCTCGTCTAGCTCGTATTACATGCATCAGAAAATAGTAAAAGATCTTGCGCAAGATTTTACCCAATGAATAAAGTGTAGTTTTATAAAATAATTGGGTATAATCTGTGGTCAAACTCAGACGAATTGGAATACGTCCTTCTTTTAACAAATATTTGAACCGAGATCTGCGCGTGCTCAGACAAATTGGAATACGTCCTTCTTTTAACAAATATTTGAACCGAGATCTGCGCGGGCACGTCCCAAGCCTTTACTGTTAACTATTAACTTAAACTGATTGTGTCAAAATATTTTATCAATAATGTAGCCATTGAAAAAGCCCATTTTACTAAAGATCTAAGTGTTACTTTTGATACTAAGTTAAATTTCTCACATCACTATGAAAATATATCCAATAAGGCTATGAAAATGTTGGGTTTTGTTATTCGTAACACTCAGCATTTTCAAAATATTGAAACAAATGTAATTTTTTGTTGTTCTATTGTATGATCACAGCTAGAGTATGCATCTGCAGTTTGGAGTCCTGTTTATTACTGCAACTCATATAATCTTGAACGAGTACAGAGAACGATTTTAAGATATATTCAATTTAAATTAGGTCTGTATGTGTCAGAAATAAATTATAAATCCCTGATGACTGCTTTAAATTTACCATTACTGTCAAGCAGGAGGAAAATAAATAACCTCTTGTTTATTTATCAATTATTAAATAATAAAATAGATTGCCCCAATCTGTTACCTTTAATAAACTTTCGTATTCCACATAGACCAACAAGACTTAATTTTTCGTTTTACATCATGGTACTAATTATTCGTTAATTCACCGATTATTTGCATGCAGTAACTTGCAAATCAATACAGTGATGATTTAAATTTATTTTATACCATGCCGCTGGTGATCAAGTCCTGTGTTTTGAAAAAGAATTAACAATTAAAAATTCAAATAATGATTAGTTCTTTACTTTTGTTTAAACTCTGTACTCTTGTAGGTATAATTATTTTTTAAATTTATCATTGTTTAATATTGATATTTATATAAACCACGAAGTAAACTTTTTAACTTTCCTTTTAAAGCACTTCCTTTTTTTTTTCTTCTCTTCCTCTTTTTTGAAAACTGCTATTTTCTTTTATTTACCTTTTTTTAATAAAGGTAAATATTTATATTTGTTAAGGATATAATATTGCTTTTTTATATATAAATACTGTTTACCATTGTATACTTTTCTCGATGTTTTTGTTCCTTTTTTATAATATGTTATTTTTTGTTGAATTTTATTCACCGGTTTTATTGTAATTATGTAAAAGGTTCTTGGAATCGTAAACAAATAAATAAACTGTCAACGCGTATTTGTTGTTGCTAGCTTCATTTTTTTATCTTTAATATTATTTGTTTCACTTCACGCTTGCTGTTCTTTTCTGGATGTATTGATTTTCGATAAGGTTCACGGTCCATGTTATTTTAAAAACCTGATGTTGATTGATGATCGCAGGATAATATTTTGCTTATTGTCAGTAATTGCGTCGTGAGAAAATCGCGTTATGTGAACTGTGAAATCAATCTGTCACGGCGCAGAAAACATCTACATACTGTGCATGCTTCTGCATAATCTTCAATCCGAGAAACTTGTCGGGGAAAAACCGAAAATAAAATGGCCCAAGATTTGGCATAAGAATTATTAAAATTTTGTAAGGTTTCCAATATACAATATACATATTCCAGTCTACACACGTGCGTTTCCAGGAATTCTCCAGCAGCCAGTGGACCACATGGTGACGGTATCTACCTACTGTCTACAAAAGATTCTCTTCGGACATCTATCTCCCTTTGTTAACCATGGAGTTGATACAGTGCTTTATTTATTTAGTTTTTATTGCTTACTTCTTGGCATGAACACTTGACAAACTTACTACTATGCGCTATTTTTTGTAAATTTATTGATATCATTCTAACTTTGCTAGAATTCCACTCGTTCACGCGCTTTGCAGCTGCACGATGATTGGTTATCTAGCTTTCATATATCAACTTTAAAATATCTTAATTTTGTAAATGGGGTCTAGAATTCCAATCGTCTATGCGCTTAGTAGCTGCAAGACGTGTTGTAATCTTACTTCTTTTTACTATTCATATTATTTTTATTTTTTTAGTATCATTAACACACTAAATTTATTTGTCAATTTTTAAAATGTGTAAATGGGGGCTAAATTTCTAACTGTCTATGCGCTCTGTAGCTGCAAGACGTCCTGTAATCTAGCTCCTATCTGTTATAATTTTTGATTAATCTTAATTGAAAACGAGGAGCTAGAATCCCAACCGTCCATGCGCTCTGTAGCTGCAAGACGTACTGGGATATTTATTAATTGTACAGCGCCCTTGAGGTGATTTTCACAAAAATGGCGCTATATAAATTATCCAACCATATATATAAAATACTATAATTGGATTTAATTCTACATGAATTTTTTTCAAGAGTTTGTGTAAAATGTGACGTATTTCGTCTTGTTCGGACATTATCAATATAACTAAAATATAAACAAAGTTTCCCTATCTACTAATAATAATTTAATACTAACAAAAATTGGATGGATATGGATAGTGCAGCTTGGTAGAGGTAAAATGGATTGTCTCATTCGCCCAAACCAATATTGAATCAACTGTTACACAAATGTTTACTATTTATTGTTTATTCATTTATTTTACAGAAACAAACAGTCAATAATGATATAATCACATAAAAAGATGCAGTTTAAAGACAGACCAGCAAAGTTTCTAAATTATTATAAATAATTAAATTGTTGTAAAACAAAAGGGTGTGTTTGTGTGTATTTGTATGAGAGTAAGTGTAGAGGTGTGTTTGAATGTATTTGTATAGAAGTAAGTGTTCATGTGTGTGTAAGGGTGAGCATCATTCAATTACAAATGGGAGCGTATCGCAGACAGAGTCTTAATTTATTTTTAAATAAATTAAGGGGCATGTTAAATATATCAATAGATGAAAAAAGGAGTAAAAGTTGAGCAAGAATGATAGAGAAAGTAGTGTTTGTTGTGAATAGTGCGTTCTTATGTTTCTGTTATTTTATTGTGCGTTTTATAATATGAATAATTAAGGTATACATAAATTAAATATAAGAATAAATATGTAGAGCTTAAAACTGTTTATACATTTTGTTAATAATCTCCGTATATTAAGTCTTCATTGTATATTCTCACATGCAAAAATAAAAATAAAAGTATATTGTTAAGGGTCTTAGGCACGGGTAACCCCGGTGCGGTCACATTATTTTTATTATTAATCACTGTATACAATTGAAAAAAATGAATTAATAAATGAATTAGTTAAGCATAAAGCGAAACTTTGTAAATATTTAAGTGAGTTTGAAAATGTCCTAACAAGACAAAACTCATCACATTATACACTCTTGTATGTTTGAAAAATAAAAGTCGAATGAAATTAAATAAAAATATTTAATTTTGGATACCATACGAAATTTTATTATGGAATTTTACCAATTATCTGCACACACAATAAACAATATTTATTTTACAAGAAACTGCACATCTTGCTCAAGATCTTGCATATTTTTTTAATCTATGTAATACAAACGTAAGAAATTCTTACAAAATAAACAATATACTACCATTGCGTACTTGGGTACAATTTTTCCTATATTAATATAAAAATATTACAAATAGGCACCTGTTATAAACATTATATTTTCTATATTTGCGGATGACTTGTTTTATTTTCCGCCTCATGGTCTAAAGGTCAGCGCGTTTGAAAGTATTCTAACCATTCATGGGCTATGTAGCTGGAAGACGTGATGGGACACTCTTTGTACAGTGCTCTTTACGCGATTTTCAGAAAAAAATGGCAATAAATAAATTATCCATTTTATTAATTGAAATGTTAATGTATTTAAAATTAATATGGTAATAGCACTGGGTATAATTATCGTGTAGCATTTCAGAGATTGCCAGAGGGAAAAAAATGGCCATTTAAGCATATTCACGGTTTTTCAGGGCCAGACCATGAATCTTCAGAGATACATTCCTCATGGTAAGCTTTAAAAAAAAATCCCTACAAAATTTTTCCAAAAAGTCATTTAATTTTTTTTTTTTTTTATGATCTCAAAATGGAGTTAATCTTTAATTTCTCGAACAAGCATCCCCTTTGCAAACCCCTACCCCTCCCCGATGAAAAAATAATTGCGATAAAAACGTATTTGACCAACGCCAACGAAGCGAAACGCACCAGACGCGGACAGGGAAGCGGCTGGGTAGGAGATGGGTAGGGGCTTGTAGAGGGACTGCTTGTCCGAGAAATTAAGGAATTACTATATTTTTTATGAAATGCTTTTTTATAAAAAAAATAGTAGGATTTTTTTAAAGCTTATCATGAGGAATGTTTTTCTGAAGTTTTGCCGTCTGACCCTGAAAACCCGTGTATAACCGTATTAATTTTTTCTCGCATATTTTATATGGTGAATAACGAATGAACACTGTCGTATTTTATTGTCTCTAGAGCGACACCTAAAGCGCAAGACTGATCACCATACTTTCACGAAGTAAATAATTTAAGTATGCTGTTGGCCAATTGCAGTTCCCTATGTACCGTCGGGTGCAGATGATAGTACCACGATGTTCTGTACCGTAATTTATCATCATTTTTGGCCTGTCATGGTACAAAAAAAACAATGAGGATGTTCAGTGCTACAGGAAGTTAGATATAAAAAATATTTTTTTACGCACGATAATTACAGCATTGAATTGCACGACGAAGTTTCTTGAAAATGTAAAAAAAAAACTTACTACTTTAAAACATTCACACTCTATCACTTCTTCACAATATTTTAAATAATCCCACTTCGCCTGTTTATCTGAGAGAGCTCTTTCAACCTCTATCACAACTTGGACTATTTTTTAGTTCTTGTAACGAGAGAACCCTTTTAATATCATTTTACCGCTCTTATTTTCTTGCCTCTTCTTTCACAGTAGTAGCTGCTTGGCTGTTGAACAATCTACCCACTAATGTTAGAGACGCCCATTTTTTATTTACATTTAAATCAAGATAGAAATGTCAATATCTAAATATTTGAGTTGTTTCTCTCTCTTCCTTCTGTCCTTCCCATCTCCTCTCCTCTCTTCATAGTATAGTGTTAACTTTTTAAGATATTTTATTAAGCTAATTTTTGTTTTTAATTTTGTATAAAATTATAAGATAAAATATGTATAATTCCTTAGAATATGTCTATGTTCTTGTAATTTTCTCAAACTGAACGGTTTGGAAAGACAGGAAAAAATTGCCTTAAGACAATATGCCCGCCATGAAAAAATGTAAAATGAATAAACAATACATTGAACGTCGCCACTAGTTTTTGCAAATCACCCAATATTAGAGTATTGTGATAGATTTCCGGTTTATGAGAATTCACCAATCAGCAAAACTCACCGAAAAAAACTTGGGACGTCACACGCGGAGTAACTTTATAAACATCAAAATCCATAGCGCTGATAATACGATATAAATAATAATAATAAAATATTTTGCTTCGTATGATTGTTCAATAACAAATCATCATCATTAGTGCATCTAATGGTGCATAGGGCATTGCATTGGTACACTAATCGCTTGATTTTTTTTTGTTGTATAAATGTAAGATGATCAGTCTTACGCTTCAGGTGCCAGTCCAGTGACTATGAAATAATGTTCTAGTGTAAAAAAAGCATTTTAAATAAATGTTTTATGTCAACCATGTCGGGAATCAAACCCGAGACCTCTTGCATGATAGGCAAATGCAGTGACCACTACACTACGGGGCCGACAGTTATTAACAAGTAAAAAAAAAAAAATTAATTATTGAATTTCCTCATTGGTTCGAATGCGAATCGACCGCTCTTAGAGTGCGTCGCGGTCGAGTGGTTATCGTTAGCCTGCACGCTATAGTCTCGGGTTCGTTCATACCCGTATAATTAAGAAGAATATTTTAGGTGAAACTCGGCTGCCGCATTTCTAATTGAAAAGCGCATTACTGGTTCGAAGACCCAATTGGAAATAGTTGGTGATTAAGCTTAAATATTATCACGCCATGGTCAGTTGAAATATGAAATGAATTATACACATGCAATTTGCAGGTAAGCCGGAAAGATATTGATTAGACATTTACAGGCGTTTGATTAGAATGCAATTAAAACGCCGATAGCAAAATCTTTTCCCTCTTCCGTTTCTCATGGCAAAAAAAACTGCATTTTCATACTTTTGTAGGTAGTGAGCTCCTACATCAGATGGAGATGACAGACGTAATGCTTTCATTACATGTTGAATAAAACAAAAAAAATGGTTTGGTAGATTTGAAGTGTGACAGTTACGACGATTACTTTAAATGAAGTTCAGTGATACGGGAAATGGGATATTAAAAATGTTTTCTTAAGCGCGGTAAAAATAAGAGCGTTTAATTCTAGACAGTAGTTTATCGAAAATGTATAAAAAAAGTACCAAAAATGGTTTGTAAACTGCTTTGAACTACGTCACAAGTTCTCTAAAATCAAATAAAAATTAACTAGTTGTTGATTTAAGAAGATTTTTTCGTTTTCTTATTTTAGTTAAGCTATTGTGATCTATATTTGGTGATAAAGGAATAGTTACTTTGCATATTTTGGATTAATTTTAATAAAAAGTTAAATTAACCTTTCCCTTCTTGTCCTTAACAATTGTGGTGCTGTGTAGTCACTACACATTAATAAAATAAGAGATTTAAAAAGGGAAAAATGAAATGTTTATAGGGAATGGCTTTAATTAACTAAAATTTAATTCAAAGATGATAATATTTCAAATCTAACTGCTGAAAATATAAAAAAAACTATTGGATATCGCTAACGACTCGGGTGAAACGTGCACCCACGCCAACTTCCAGAGAGCTACTAAGTAGCTATATAGTACTGGACTACGTGACTGACTGAGAGTATACTTTTGATAATATTTGTAATTTATAGCGTAAATTCTTTACTATTTTCTTCATACGCAACAATGCGAAATATTGGTATACTGTGAGTAAAATTTAACCCCGATTTTAGATAAAATGCTTTTTTTGTGCCTAATAAGTACTTATTATTTAATAACAAATTATTTCAGTCGATACGTAAATGTGTAATAAAGGAATACTGAAGATCTAAACCCAATATTTATTATATTTATAAAGATATTATAGTTATTAGACGCAATGTGTACTAGCTACACATCACCGGGGAAGGAGGGTTAATAGTATGCTATGATATGATTTACTCACTAAATGTGATTTTTTTAATAGTATCGAATATTCTCAAAAAGTAACAAAATTTCGCTACACTGTCTCCGAGTCGCATCTTAATCTCGAGACTCAAATTTGTGTAGAGACAAGAAGCCCAACGTTAACCTTAATAACTCTCTGGGGATTAAATCCAGTCCTGGTCTGCATAAATTTCGACAAACTCAAAATATTGCTGATAATATTTTTATAAACATTGCCCTGGAAAAAAATACCCGGTCAGCACCATGCAAAGTAACTGATAAAAGGGTACTCGCAAAGTTTTGATTTCGACCTAATAAACCTCAGCCTCATCAAGTGAGGGTTATCACTAGAGCCCGCCCAGGGTACGGCAGATTAAGCAAACACCTTGCTAGAATGATCCTTTCCCAAACTTCTAGATGTAGGTTCTGCAGCGAAGATGAGGAAACACCTATACACATTCAATGTGAGTGTGATGCTTTGCATCATAAACGGAGCCTCATCCTCGGGGGACCATTGGTTAAACCTGAAGATGTTAAAGAGCTAGCCCCCTACCAAATAGCCCGATACTTTACGAATCTGGGCTTGGAGGGCGAGAACTATTCACGGGGACCCGTCACAATAGATCTTCACAGGTCGCAGTGATGTCAGAAATATGCATAGCACTGATCTCTACAACTAAGAATATGAAAATAAGAACGAAGCATTTTAATTTGTTAGTTAACGGAGGATTTTCCCATCCTATCAGCATTCCCTTTCCGCACCTAAAGGGCACTTAATTAGTACACCAATTGCAACAGCGTATTTGATAAAAAAATATTACTTGAAGGTAAGATGATCAGTCTTACGCTTCAGGTACCAGTCCAGAGACACTGAAACATTCTGGTGTGAAAACACACTTTTAAATAAATATTTTATATCAACCATGTCGGGAATCGAACCCAAGACCTCTAGCGTGGTAGGTAAACGCGCTGACCATTACACCACAAGGCCGAAAAATCATAGACAATTTAAACATAATTGGAGTGGTAAAATAGATATTGTGAAATTGACTTCACCTGTCATAAAAATAGGTGTAAAAACTTTCAAAAATTTTTTTCGATTCACTCAATAAATCGTATATTTTGATGTAAAGCGAATTAATGGGTTTATTTTTGCAACTCTGCAGATATTAATTAACGGTCGATATGTTATTAATTACAGTCATAAATGAATATTTGTTTAATTGATTTTAACTAAAAATCACTTATAAATTGCGACTCATCCAACGCATTTTTAAAACTTTTAACTAATAACAATTTTCTAGGTCAACAATGTCTTGAGTTTGTCCAAATTTTTGTAGACAAGGACTGGATTCAACCCCCTACGAAGCTGTTAAGATTATCATTTTACAATAGATATGACGAATATTTTTGAGAGGGGGATATGGAAGTGTAGGCATTTACAAGGCCTATGAGCTGTCTTTGGCTGTTTTTCCTGTCTGATGCAACAATTTTAAATCTTAATAACTCCTTAGATAAGAAATCTAGCCAGTCTGCAAAACATCCAGATATACTCAAAACATTGTTGAATTAACCAACTGATAAAAGAAGTATAAAAATTGTTAAATTGTTTTTTGGCGTTGCCTAGTAGATAAATTGGTTCAGCCGGATGAATCTCATCCACATGATAAAGGTTTCAGATTTTTTACTTTACAAAAGTCAATAGAGCGAAGAGTTGAGGAAATATGGATGTTAAAACATAGGCGAAATGGTGATATTATACAGTGTGTAAAGTGGCCACTTAAATTAGCCAGTGACAGGTCATAAGCCCTGTAAATGCCTAGACTTTCATAATCTCTACTCAAAAATGTTTTTTCTCTCTGTTGTATAAAATTTAGACGGTAAGATTCCACCAAATGGTGACAATAAAAAACACAATTTAAATATTTAAATGGGTTTTTTAACTGCAATATTGTTGCATTTAGTCGTTGGGTTGAAGCGTTAGACTGACCAACTTGTACTACTATGAATTCTGTGCTTTATGCACTTTATGTATTTTGTTATTGTATAATTTCTTTAAAATATGTATGTATTTCAAGTAATTAATAATGTGTACAGTACGAGTATATTAATATTTCATACTAGTTTTTTTTTATTTTTAATATTTTTATTTCTAAGCACTCTTTATACCACATATATGTAAATGGCAGAAATGCCGTATATAAATAAATAAATAAATAAATAAATAAATAAGGTAGATGCGCGTACCAGAAATATTACGATAGTAGTAAAAACATTTAAAGTTAAATCCCAAGGAGCGAATCTCGAACTGGTTGGTACATTGCAAAAACTCTGAATTCCTAACAACTTTTGCAATATGTACAAATATCTTCCAATCCAATAGCGAACACTTCCTTCAGTTTCATAATACACTTTCATACTTACCATAAACGGCACCAGAAAACAAATAAATACAACTCAAATCACTAGACGAATAGTAACAAAATAAACTAGAAGTAGACACAAAACATGAAATACAATAGCACATAAAGAAAGCGGTTTTGCAATATACACCTTTTGTGAGAGAAAACTGGAATCAAACTGACGTTGGCCGCTGATAAGTCAAAACGCGAAAGGTGTCTCAACTAGCACTGACAACTCTCAACTGCAAAATATCGAGAAAATCGTGGCTTTTATGCGGGAAACACACTTCTACAAAATGGCGGACAGGCGGCAACTAAAATGGCGGCACTGACGATAAAAACCCAACCAAACATTCTCTTCTTTGCACACTTTTTCACAGTTGGTTATTCCTTTTTCATGTCGTGCGCACATTAATGGTTAATTTAATTGTGATTTCAGGATTGTACGGCATGCAGTATCGTGTATGCGTTATTACTAAGTAGTTTGAATTATTCAAATCAAAATGAAAATTTGTAAGAAGTTACATGGTGTCCATTTTGGACACTCCATCTATTAAAAGATATTTAAAAAAAAGGACATTTGTTAAAGGAAAATTAAACTATAGCCATTTCCTAAAGTGAACACTCTTAACTATTAGTTTTGCTGCAGTTTTCACTGCTTTTATAAATTTATTTTTAATGTATTTATTAAATCATCAAATTTTTTGTCTTGCTTCCTGACATGCAAAGAAATTATATACAGTAACCTTCATAAAAGTGAAATTTATTTATTTATTTAATGCGCAAAATACACCATTTTATCATAGAGCACATTTATATTTAATGTCCCGACTTGTTAGAAAATTCCGTGTTAAGTCGGGACTCTTCTATACAGAAATCAAAAACATTTATTAACATGTTAAACAATATACAAAATAATAATAGAAAATTTTTAAAAATATGTAAAAAAAATAGTCAGGTATTTCATGTTATTTAGTATGGAATTGGAAAAATAATGATGAAAGTTGGTAAAATGGTGTCGAAATGCGATCTCTTAGGCGAATGTGTGGTAAAACGATGTATGACAGGGTTACGAATGATGAAATAAGGTGAGTGTAAATCTGAGTCAAGTATAATTGATAAGATTAAGAAAGGGTCTCTGAGATGGTTTGGTCACGTAGAACGAATGGACGATGAAAAATGGTAAAACAAGTATATATGGCGAAAATGAACGGCAACGTGAGACGAGGACGACCAAAGAAGACGTGGCATGATCAGATAAACCAAAATCAAAAGCAGACAGAACCGATGGGCATGTATGACAAGATGTATGAATGTGGAAGAAGGTAGGAATGTATGCCAGGATAGACGTGTGTGGCGGTCCATTTTCTCTGCCTATCCCTACGGGGAAATGGCGTGATGGTAGTAGTAGTAGTAGTTAAAAATAATAATTTGATAAAATAAATATTTTGAGCCAAAAAAACAACTAAAAAACAATTTTGGACAACACTAAACGATAAAAAAAATACATTTTGTATTATTATTTAAAACTACTTGGTTGAGCCGATAATTTATGTTTCCACGTATTTTAGCCAGAGGAATCATTTGTAAGTAGATACTAGCTAATTTTGGTTTTGTGAGGTTGCCACTCCTTACGGGACACTGCTCGTCCCCCCCGCTCCACTCTTCGCTTTTTTGACAAGTTATGTCACGCACTTCGAATTGTCGAAATGTATTTTCACTATTTGCCGTTTAAGTTATAATTCGCACAACGCCGCAAACATCAATCATCAATCCATTGCCGTTCATCATCATCCGCCGCGTCCAGGCGAAATTGTGTGCCTGCAGTGTTCCTGATCACTTATTTCCCTGACAGCGTGAGCTGATTGCCGTAAAGGAAAAGGACTCAACACCAGGTTAGTCGGTGTTATTACAAAAACTCATTATATTAGAAATCAAACACTGATTTGAGTCTACTGAACACTTTATTTTATTTTTACAAATATAAAAAATATATACGAATGTCCGTTTGAAAATACCCTAACAAGGCAAAACAAAGTGTTCAGAAGCCTCAAATCAGTGTTTGATTTCTAATATTATAAGTTTAAATATGGAGTTCGGCAAAATATACACTAAATCAATCAATAGTGTTGTTACATGTTGATTTTCTGTGGTCTATACATTTCTAATAGATTGTATGTTGCATCCACTACTTCATATTGTCAGTTTGGAGAATTAATTTACTATCCGCTATCATAAATTTATTTTTAAAACGCAAGGTGAATTCTATTTACACGTATTCACTGCTACTACTTAGGTAAATAGTATATATTTGTATTTAATAATGTTAAAAAAAGTGATAAAGAGATATGTTTTGTGCTTATAAATAAAATCAAGTAAAAAAAATATATATAAAAAACACTAATAAAGAACGTATTACAACAGAGATGAAGAACATTTAAGAGAAGGAAATATAGAAGTCCAGGCATCTACAGGGCTTATGACCTGTCAATGGCTGGTTTAAGTGGCCACTTTACACACTGTGTAACATTCACCATTCTGCATATATTTGAACATCTATATTCCTTCAATTCTTTCATCTGTTAAAAGAGCTGAAACCTTTATATATGCGGGTGAGATTCATATAATTGAATTATTTTAACTACATACTAGGCAACGCCTGAAAATATTATTTTTTCAATTTCTATACTTCTTCATGGACCAGGTAATTTATCAACAACTGTTGTAATATGTTAATATAAACAGCTCCCCAGGGAGTTGAATCCAGTCCTTGTCTACAAAAATTTGGAAAAACTCTAAATACTGTTGACTAATAAAGAATATTATTAATATTTACAAATAGTATAGGATTAATGTGGAAATATTTCACATTAGGAAAACTTTAAAAAAAATGTTCCTTTAATCAATTATCAAACAAACTTTCAATATAGTCCTTTATACGATGTTCAACTGTAATGGTCACCCTATTAAAACTATTAAGCTTACCCACTCCCTCCATCCTCTCATTTTTTTTCTTTCTCAACTATTTCTCAAACAACATATAATATTTTCATAATTTAATCAGTGCATAATTGTCCTAATCAGTGTGTGTGCTTATTAAAATGCATTTCGTGTTGGTTTTATATGTTGTGCAACAACTATGGTGAAGGTGTATAGTGGGTTTTGCATGCTGGTTTAATTGGTGTCCTGACGAAGAAACGGGTACGTCTCGAAACCGGTAGACATAGAAGAGTCGGTAAGTGGTTATATACAAATATTTAATAACATTTACTAATTAAGAAGTTTTAACAATTTTGAACAATACTAAATGGGAATTAAATCAAAACATTATTTGTTGATTTATTTATTTTATGTTCGGCCTAAGCCAACAACAACAGTTTTATGAAGAAACTAAATCAAAATTATTTTTTTCTCATGTATCTCTATAATAATGTATAAACTTATATGAATGTATATGTATCTATGTATGTTTTCATATGTAAATTTATTAAATATTTTTATATGTACAGTATACCTATGTTGGTACATTTCCTGATTTTTACTTATTATTGTATCTTTTAGCTTTTCTTATGTTATCTTTAATTTTAACTAAATTTGCATACTTATGTTTCACTGCTGCACTTGAATGTAATTTCTAATATATGTCAAAGCCCGTAGGGCGTGTAAATTAATAAATAAATAAATAAAAGAATATAAAACTATGTAACAAAGACAAATACGGGTAGTAAAATAATAATATACAATATATTCATACACACGATCAACATAAAAAACTGCGAGTTAACAGCGAAGAGATATACGAAAAGCCAGAAGATTCAAGAATTTCAAGTTGTGTGACGAACTGACAAATTGACTATTCTACACATCCTGGATATTTAATTTTATTGAAATAAACGGCACTTAGTGCCTTTTACATATTATTTATAAAAACAATTAAATATACATATATGTAACATAATTATAAGTAATACAGATCATTTAAAACAATATTATTAATCAACAAATTAAGAAAGTCTTATATAGATAAACTATATGAAAAGATAAAAGATAATTTGGTATTAGAAATACTTTGCACCAGTTAAAAAAACTAAGAAAACAATTTTGAATAACATTACAATTAAACGAAAAAATAAATAAAATATATGTATTATTATTTAAAACTAATACTTTGGTAAATAGTACATATTTTTGTATAAAATATCAGTAATGATGTAAAAAAAAATGTTGAAGAGAAATATTTTGTCCTTATAAGTTAATTCAAGAAAAGAAACGAACAAAGAAAAAAAACACCAATAAAGAAGTTAAATTTTTTTATCAAAAGTAACAAATAGTTATCTAGAACTATTACCAATGAAATACAGGAGAAGAACCGTTCTATATGTACTAAATTTCATGTGAAATGAGTCACCAACGTCCTGGTACTCATTGCCTAGAGTGTGAAGTCTATTGATGACTGCATTTTTACCATGTCGAAGTATTGTTGAGTATCGGGGCATAAAAACAAAAGTTGCTCTTAGGAATTTTGACAAATAGAAGATTTTGACTTCTGGTGACATGGTTGGGAACATGAAAAGAAATTGATTGCAACATCGATGGGATATATATATTTATTCTGCTTGAGTAAGAAAAGGTTTTTGGCGAATATATTGTGTTATATTATGTAATTCAACGTATTATACTCGTAAAATACTTTGTGTTATATGATTAATAAATAAATAAAAAATAAATAACCTATCAAATTATTGCAACGAGCGGTCAAGAGTGCTAAATTAAAGAACTGAAAACAATAAGGAAGTTCAATACTACGGAAAATTTTGTATTTTTGGAACATTTGATAGGGAAATATATATTTTTTAACATTTTTCATAGTAATAAAGGTTTGTGAAATACAGTCCAGTAAAAATATTAATTTTTTTGCCAATTATTTGTAGCATAAAAAATGTTTTTAAATTTGTAATTTTAAATTCCCTCAAAAATGGTCATTCCATTAGCCACGCCCCTTATACGTCACGATTCATGTTTATTTGTTCCTGGCCATTGCAATTTGTTTAGAACATTGTCACGAATCTTAACGTCACAACGCGTCGCGTTTTTCTTGCAACGTTTTTTTATATAATTTCTTTTTTACATTTATACTTGAAAGCATTTCCCCACAATATCCATATTGATTTTGAAAATAAAATTAATTATTCTTAACCCATTAAATATATTATTTTGTTAGGTATTCGTAGTATGTGATATTTCCCTATTGTTCAACGAAGTTTCTTGAAAATGTATAAAAAAATGGATATTGTTTTAATAAAAATGAACTACTTTTAATGATGTCACGAGCTTACAAAATAAAGTTGTTTAATAAATTAGAGCATTTATCGATATTATTCCTGGCGGATTATCTTTTTTTCTCATACTTCTCTTGACTCATCCTTATGGTACCTACCTGACATTAAGATAGAAAAAAATCTAAATTAGAAGATTTGTATTTGGAACAAAACACACAACATTTTTGACATAACATCACGTTGCATAAAGTTCTTGAATCGTCGTGCGTCGTTCTATAGTTATCATAAATAGTTATATATATATTATAGTGCATTTCATCATCCAGTGCCTGAAATTGAAGAACATTTTCATCATATCAAAGGTAGGTGTCCATTCCATGTTCCTATCCTTTATTCAAATACTCCCAACTTCTTACAAAACTGAATGAATTTCATTTTTTCTATTACAGTCCGCCTTTTCGTTAACAATAGTCAACTTCAAATTTCCCACCCTTGGTTGAATTATAAGGAATCGCTCCAAATATCACTTTTGTCCAAATCGACAAATAATGGAAATTGGTACTGATGGCCTCAAATATCCAATCAACATCTTCAAACATCTGAATATAATATTGAAAATGCTGTTGATTAAAAACCATTAACAAGCATCATCATTTTATAAGCATATCATATAAAAATTAATAATGGATTAGATGGTAACAAAAAATATATAAAAAGCGTTTCATTATAATACTTGACTCGATTATTACTAGTTTGTAAGTAATTACTTATGTTTTTTTCCTCAAATCTATGACTACATAATAACCATATTCACAAGTCATACTAAGTTAATAGTGGATACATTTTGACATTTAAAAGGAAATAGCATAAGAAAACATTTATTAAATAAGTGCGAATGTTTTTACGGTCACTTTTATTAAATATATCGTCTTTTTAGATGATCCGTGGAAACAATCCGTATTTTTAATAACGCAAAGTATTTTTATTAAGTTTATATGTGCAAGCTTTATCTGCCAATTAAAAGTTTAACAGTTTTTACTTTTAATTAAAAATAATAATAATAATAATAATAATGGGATATTAACAAAATAAACAATTTCTTTATCTACTACATACATACTTAGGTAATAAATTTTTCTGGATTATTTCTAGCTGCCTAACTAGGTACAACTTGTTTTAAAGCAAACATTTTTTTCATTGTAGCGTGAATGCGCTAAAATTTTGAAGTTTTTATTTTTTGTTGAAATTTTTATTTTTAAAATTTTATTTTATTGAAATAAACGGCACTTTGTGCCTTTTACATATTAGTTACAAATACAATTAAATATACATACATGTAAGCATAAGTAATACAGAGCATTTAAAACAATATTATTAATTAACAAATTAAGAAAATCTAAGAAATATAAACTATATAAAATAATAAAATATTACTAGTTATAGAATTATGGATAAAAAAAGATAATTTGGTATTAGAAATACTTTGAACCAGTTAAAAAAAAAAACTAAGAAAACATTATTGAATAACATTTAAAAAATAAATATATTTGTATTATTATTTAAAACTATTATTTAGGTAAATAGTATTTGTTTATGTATAAAACTATATAATGATGTAAAAAAAATGATAAAGAGAAATATTTTTCACTTATAAATTAATTCAAGAAAAGAAACGAAAAAAGAAAAAAAAACACTAATAAAGAAGTTTAAAACAAATTTTTAACAATAGTAACAAATAGTTACCAAGAACCAATGAAATAAAGAAGAAGTATATGTACTAAATTTCATGTGAAATTACTATTATTTTACGTTTAATACAATACAAGTAATTTTTTTTTCCTTGGTCACAGCAAAATTAGCAGTTCACAACGGAGTCCTGGTCCCGACCCTGATGTATGGGAGCAAAATGTGGACTTGGAAAAATTGGGGTGAAAGTAGGCTGAACGCTGTCGAAATGCGATCTCTCAGGCGAATGCGTGGTAAAACTTTTTTTTTATATTTTTAAAATTTTATTTTATTTAGGAAACATACAGTACAGTTCCATAGTTTTATATTTAACACAGTTAGACTTAACTCTAATGGACCAGTGAAGTTTCCATATTATAAAGTAATTATATGTAGGGTTAATAATTAAAGTGCAAAAAAAAGGAAGGAAAATAAACATAAATAGAAGTTGTTTAAAAATTCAAATTAAAGTAAAAAATGAAGAAAATTTGTAAAAGTAAATAAAAGTTAAGAATGAAAGTAAGGAATTAAAAACATGCTCAGATGTAAAAATAAAAGAAAATAATAATACCGTTTTTTTAAAAAGGAAAAATGTACGATAGATGCGCAAATGTTGAGATCCGTACATTATGTAAGGCTGAAATAAGCACTATCGAGAAAATCAAGAAAGGAGCTCTGCGCTGGTTCGGACATGTCGAGCGAATGGACAGCGAAAGAACGGCTAAAAATATTTACAATGCGAATGTCGATGGATGCGAAAATAGAAGAAGACCGAGAAAGACATGGCATGACCAAATTCAACAAATACTTGAAGATGAACATGTCAAAAGTCGGAATAATCAGCGCGCGTGCATGACAAGATGAATGAATGTAGAGGAAGCAAGATCTGTGTGCAAAAATATATGTAAATAAAAAAACGTAGTACTTTGTATAATTGGTACACATATCGTTTATATTTTTATGTATTTCATTGTTTTATATTTGTTTTATTATATATTATACTATATTATTTATGTTTAAGTAACATGTATTCTTGGCACATAAATATACTTTATATTTGTATAATAACGATTTTTAATTTCTTTCATTTGATTAGCTAGGCATTTATAAATGAATAGTTTAAGTTTTTCTTTTTAATGTTATTGTTTTATTAGTATGGGACTACTTATGCTCTAAAGATAGAAAATCTCCATCTTAGAACAGGCTGTGCCATGTTAGATGGAGAGTATCATAAACAGAGAACATTCCGTTTTCATTTTACATTAATTGGTTTTATATAGATTCCCTGTTATTAAGCATGTATATTATTTTTTCAATAAATTTATAAATAAAGATAGAGTGGTGTGGCGTTTTATCCTCTCTACCCACCCTTAAAGAGAAACGGTGTAATGGCTTGTTGTTGTTGTTTAGTTAAAAAATGAGGTTTCCAGTTTACATTTTGCAGCTGTTCGCCCGTTTTACATTCTAATATACGATAATAGTTAACAAATTAATAGAGAGCACAGACAAATAAAATATAAACTTATTCGTATACACATTTTGATACATATACATACACATATATACACACATATATATATATACACACATATATACACACACACATACATACACCCATGTGCATACACATAAATACATTCATAAAAACGTAGACAATTTATTTATGCGAAACTTCATGGTTGCCATCTATAAATATATTTTTTGAAATTATTCCTTATTTTGATATTTTATTTTCGACATCCAGTAAAAATCTCCAATCCGTGGCATGCATCAACTTTTCTGACTCCCTACGACCAATGTCATGAAAGAGCGAGGTGAACACCTTCCGCAACTTGACAACACTCCCGTCTTTCCACGATTCTGGCAAAAGGTTATGGACCTTTTTGCCTACGTAATACTGTTGTCTCGATGCCAGAACAGTGTTGACCCCTTCACTTAGTATCAGATCCCTTTTAGAGTATCTTTTATTATAGTTGTGGTTGAAGCTTGGGTAAATGTTTCTATTTATATGTGTAACCACTACCGTTCTTTTTTTAAAAAAATTATTTATTGACAATTCTTGATGGAATTCCATTGTAATGATGTAATAACTTATATTTCCATATAAGTTATTAATTTAAAAAAATACTTGGTACACTTCCACTTATTCATTTTGACCAATTAGCGCTATTTATGAATATATTTTTCGCTTACAAACTATAATTAATAATAAAAATAATGTGACCTCACTGGGGTTTCCCGTGTCGAGGACACTTAACAATATACTTTTTTGAAATTACATTTGAGAATAAACAAAGAAGACTAACTTAAGAAACAAACAATTAACAAATATTCAGACAATTTTGTACATCTTTATTATTTATATTACAAAACAGACAATGAAAATAACAAAAACCTAATCTAAGCTATACAGTTGGGGAGCAGTTGATTCAATATTGGTATGGGCGAATGAGACAATCCATTTTACTTCTACCTAGCTCCACTATCCATTTTTTATAGCCTTTTTTAACATTTTCTCGTTACTAATTGTTTTAATAGATAGTAGAAGTAGGTTATGGATTTTAATTGAATAATACTCAAAATCTCTTTGTCCGAAAGTGGTATTAGTTTTTATTTCTTTAAGTTGTCTATGTGTTGAGGATCTAGTGATAATATTATTTGTATGTGATGTATTGTGGGGGTTATGTTTTTCATTTGAGTAAGAGTAGTTTTTTAATCTATAAGTGGGTATTGTTTTAGCGAATAATTGTTTTGGTGTCATAAGTAGTGATTTATGGAATATTTTTTCAGTAGATATGTATGATAATGAATGTATTAGAAGTGCCCCCAGGGAATACGGATTTCCTAGCGAGTTGGGGCAAATTTGCACGCATGTGGCGTTTCTGGTTGTGCAATTATAAGCTGTCTCTGTACTTAATAAATGATAATATAAAATGTAACACCTTTCTTTAATATTAATTACGCTTAAAATGCAAATTTTATTCATTTTTTATTGACCGAGACACTTTTCACTGAAATTATGGTGTTATATGTAAATGTTTTGATACCTCCAAGTAAAATTTTTATAATTTGATGAGTTGTTAAGCAGAAAGAATTTTAAAATGTCCGTAAATGTATTTATTTATCAAGACGACGCCGAAGGATGTGAAATATATATTTTTTAGTTTGATTTATTTCGAATATAAACAAATATACAGGTTAAATGTTTTTAGTTAGAGACTATTACAAAATATTTAAAAAAATAGTACGGCTTACCATTCAATTACATGTATTCTCTTAATTTTAATAAAAAAAACAACGGTTTCAACAATATTAAAAACTAAAGATAAGTAATTGAAATATTGTTCTGGAAAAGAAATAGGGACAAAAAAGGAGATAGTGGGAAGACAAAATAAAGAAATAGATGAAAGTGGTGGAAGATGAATGAAAGAAAGAAGGAATTTAAAATTGCATTTGGTTTGATGACGAGAAATATAGAGCAAAAAAGACAAAACATCATTTCTCTGTCATTCCGAGCTAAGTTTGTTAGTTCTCTTCTGTACTGTTAAATGTATCTAGTCCTAGACTTTAAGTTTATACCTTCTGAAGGTTGATCCAGTTAGACCCAGACGTATTAAAAAAATATTGATTATAGGTAAAGTTATTTCGGTGCGCTTGGATATTTTGGAATATAATTTAACAAAATCACGAAAAATCTAAAAAATTCTTCGACACGTCTTCTTATTAAAGCGGAGAGCATTTTGACGGTTAAATAATATGGAAAAAACTATGAAAAATGCCTATTAGACAACTTTTAAAAAGTGGGTATAATCCAGTGACGAATGGTGATTTTATTTACAGGTAAGCTATAAAAAATAAAATATATATTTGTACCTACATATGAGGTACATAATATAGTGTAAGTAATATATACTATAAATTGATATTTTTCTTTGGTTCTTTGTGATACAACAACTCTCATCCACGAAATCAACTCAAACGATGTAACTTCGAGATATATTATGTAATATAGATATATTATCTATTACTTTAATATTAAATTCATTAAAAAATAAATAAAAAATACCATTATGAATTCAGTTGATATTAGGTATTCAATTGAAATGTCAACTAGCCGCATTGTTCTAGTAATTACTAGTGCTTAAAACGGCCGCGTGGAGTGCTATATATCCTGCAATATGACGCATGAAAGTTATTATGGTCTTATGTCAAAAGTACCATCTCAAAGAAAAATAGTTCTTAAGAAACAATGTTTGAAATACTGTTTTCCAAATCAAAAATCTTCAAATAATTTGTGTAATCTGCAAGTTTAATCTAGGAGAAAAAACCCGCACTGGGGTTAGTACATTAAAAATATAGTATACTGATTTTTATAAAAAAATAAGCTGGAACAATTGGCTAGTTTTTTGGCTCACCGCAGGCGCTGGGCGCGCTTTATAAAAATTTATATTTATATTAGGATAAAAATACAAATGGTGGAAATGATTTTAAATACATGATAATTATTTTTGTTTTGTAAAAAAGTTACAATAAAATAAGGTTAGTCAAATATAATGGTAAGCTGTGCATAATCGCTTCTATACACGGTTCGCCCCTAGTATAATCTGAGCCACTACCACCACGCACGTATTTAAAAAAAATTAAAATTATTCATAAAAGTCAGCTAGTTGTTTATATTTTTAAAGCAGGCTCTGGTCATAGATATATTTTATGTGTGAGTGAATTAAAGTTATGAAATTTTTAAAAAACTGCATAATTTTGAAAATTCAAATCAAATGTGTACTGTATTTGTTTCAGGAATTCACTCTCATTTCCATTAATATTCAATTTATAATCAGGGGACCAAATAAAGTGCAACATTAAATATGGGGGCGTACGTAAACTATGTTGTGCATGGCATTATAAATGTATTTAGGTTTTTTAAGCCTACTTCAACCATAAATGAAATAATGCATTATATTCTTAATTGTAAGAATTAATTTATTAAAATGTTTCACTTTCTCATTTTTTGCACAATAATGAGGAGGCTTATCAAACCGTTACACAGACGGAAGATTGAGAAACGCACACGGCATGAATCATCCAAAAATCAAAGCAAAATATTGCGAAATTGGAGTATATAATATTGCACAAAGAGTATGTTTACTTGTATGACTACAATGGTTGGGTTTTTAATTCAGGTTTACGTCAAATTTTTTTTAATTTTTAGATTGTCGTTTTTTTATTTATTGCCTGGCTTTGAGTACAAAGATGATTTCATTTACTGCAACTGTTTATTCCTTTTACTTCTGTAACTATTGTCTGAGGCTAAGTTGGTTAGGATAAATGTAATATTTTTGTTAATTAGTTTTGAAGATCTCAATTTGTTGCAGCAGTCTAGGCAGAAAGTCTAGGGCAGGGCTTATGACCTGTCATTGGTTGGTTTAAGTGGCCACTTTACTCACAGTGTAATATTCGCCATCCTTCGGATGTTTAAAAACCTATATTCCTTCAATTCTTTCGTCTGGTCCATGAAGAAGTATAGAAATTGAAAAAAATTTTTTAGGCGTTGCCTATTATGTGGGTGAAATAATTCAATTATATTAATCTCACGCGCATAAATAAAGGTTTTGGCTTTTTAACAAACATAAAAATCATCATCATTCCCTTTCCGCACCTAATGGTGCATAGGGCACACGAATCGCAGCGTATCTTGATCATTTTTATTACATGAGGTAAAGTGATCAGTCTTACGCTTCAGGTACTAGTCGAAGGACTATGAGATATTCTGGTGTTGAAACACCCCTTAAAATAATATTCCACATCAGCCATGTCAGGAATCAAATCCGAGACCTCTTGCGTGGTAAGCAAATGCGCTGACAATTTCATCACGAGGCCACAAACATCAACAGATGAAAGAATCGAAGGAATGTAGATGTTCAAACATGGGCAGAATGGTGAATGTGTGTAAAGTGGCTACTTAAACCAGCCAATGACGGGTGATAAGCCCTGTAGATGCCTAGACTTCTATGTTACCTTCTCTAAAATGTTCTTCATTTGTGTTGTAATATGTTGACAAGATTCTTTAAAGATTCTTATCAGCGTTTCTTTGAATCCCCTAAAATATGTATGTGTATATTTATGTTTTCCCTTTTTAAAAAAATGTTATTACTTTTTTTTATTTTTACATCCGAGCATGTTTTTCATTCTTTATTTGAATTCTTAACTTTCAATTACTTTTACAAATTTTCTTCATTTTATTACTTATATTTTTTAAACAACTTCTATTTATGTTTATTTTCCTTCTTTTTTTTGTACTTAAATTAATTACCTCACATATAATTATTTTAAATTATGGAAACTTCACTGGTCCATTAGAGTTTAGTCTAACTGTGTAAAATATAAAACAACGTAACTGTACAGTATGTTTCCTAAATAAAAGAAAATGAAAAAGAAAAGAAATTTAAAAAAAATATATAAAAAAAGTGTATCTGGGACTACTGATGCTTTTTGCACTAAAACAAGGTGGATTTTCATTTTGACTTTAAAATATTTTTTTCAACGAATGTGGACTTTTATGTGTATAAAATAGCTTATTGCGATAATTTCTACATTTTTAACATAAAAGTGGACTCACGTGTTTTATCCTCTAAGATACAGAGATTATGATTAAGATTTTCGAGGGAAATCAGTAGTACTGAATAAATCTTATGATATTCCATTAATTTTTAAACAGACATTTATTAATAAGCTTAACTTTTTTTGTGCTACTAACCTTAACAGCCTTAGCGTAAAAAACTGTCCCAACGAAATGAGTAAGCGTTTGGTAATAATCCGGCTCGGTGTAACAGAGCGTAACTAATGCGTTGCGTGTAGAAACCTTTTCCAACTTCTAGTAAGACTTCTTTTCACCGTAGCTCTTCCAAAAACTGACATTTCTCGTTAACCATTGACTTGGAATTTCACTAATTAATCAGAATAAGTGTAACAATGAAAGATGAATTGTTTTCCGGTCGAGTTTTGTACAGTTTATTGATTTATTTGCACGAATCATGCACTAGAAAACATCGATTTTATATTTATCTGTATCCAGGCGGATGACAAATACAGATTTTTAAATATACTTCTTTGATATCCACGAAATTCGCTTTACTTTTTAACTTATTTTTATATGGAGTATTTTTTTATACCTTTTTTGCACCACAAGTCAGGAGACCCGATGGCAGTGGTGAATTTCAGCGTTCAACACACAGGTTTGAGGAAAGACATATTTGATTTTTGTGTTATTCTCAGACATCAAACCCGGAACCTTCCGCGAGTGAGTCATGCGTCTCAACAACTACACCGCGGAGGCAGATAGATCGTACCAACTAATCAAAAATAAAAATACGTCAACACGTTTCTAATACAAATAAAAAGCAAAGGAAATTATCGTAAATTATCAAATAAGCCAAATTAAAACAAAACTACAAATTTAGCAACACATTTTTACATTTTAAACTTTTGATATTTGGTAGGTAAGTCCTTTGATTTTCATTTAATTTATTTTTTGCAACACATCAGACCAAGAGGTCGCATGACCATGGTAAATTTTAGCATAGAATATCTAATATTATAATATTCAAATATATTTTAGCATAGGAATTTTTACTTTCAGAGAATCACTTAATTATCCCCGGGCCCGAGACATACATAGCTGTCGATGGAACCACCAACCAGCGACCCCTGTTATAATTTTAATAAAACTTGAATACATGTAATTCAAAAACATTTTCTTTATATAACTACACAAAATTATAAAATTTTCCCCGTTTTTTTTCAATACATTCTAACAAAACTTAAATGCATACAATTCTCGTTACTTTATATTTAAGTAATTTTGATTAAAAGTCTTCTATTTCCATAATTTTATAAAATCATAATTTAAAACCCCTGTTTGCACTTGTATATAACATAGACATTTGTTTAGTCTCCCGCTAGTCTGACGATGTCGGTCACGACAAAACCCGGTCATAGGTATAAATGTATAAATAAAAGTGGATTAAAACTATAAACGTATTTTAATTATTATAATTAAAATGCAATTTCACCAAAAAATGTCAGTGGAAAAACTCAATCGAATAGAATATCCAGATTAGAAAATGGAGCCAAATTGTAAATTTTAGAACCAGAACCCTGGAATAGTTTTTGCAACCCGATTGCTGCTCTCAGGTAAAAATCCTGAATAAAGAAATCGAGTGGAGTTAAGTTCGCTTCCTTTTGTAGTGATTGACGAGTACACCTACCGCTCTTGGGCCTGGGTTCTATTTCTAGCAGGGTGGACGTGAAATATCGATATTTAAGGTTTTTTTAAACTACAATTTTTTTTTGCTTCTCTATATTTAATTATCGACAAAATCAAAAAAAGAGTTCAGTGTTAGTATGGATACGAAGAGCGAATAAACGACGGAAGAACGGATAAAATATTAAATATGCGAATTTTGATGGTTGCCGAAAATGCAGAAGTCCTAGAAAGAATAACATGATCAAATCCAACAATCAATTGATGGTTGCCGCTCCTATCGAAGGTTAACTACTATCACTTGAAACTCATCCTGATCCTAGGCCTTCTGATGAGCATTGCTGCATCTCGTACTCTAAAACACTGCCGATGATTCCTGAGCCATGATGCCATGAGTGTTTAATAAATAATCACAGTTTCAGTAGGTATGAGTGCAAGCAAAAGTTGGTTTTCAACCAGAAGCCTTTGGACGAGTCTGCTGCTTTTGAGTGCGCCGCCGACGACCTGCCTTGATAATCACCTGGGGCGTTCTGGTGCTCTAGAGAGTAGATACTAACATTTCTTATCACTGTGGACATGAAGGAGCTTGAACTGGGTTATGAATTTATTTATTTATTTTATTTATTCTTCCCCTTTTTCCTACCATGTAGACAATGAGTGAGGTTTTAGAGCGACAGTGAAAGGTGACATTTATTTATATATAAGTAGTTTTTTGAGATATAAGTCCCAATTTCGTGGAACTAAAAATCCTGTAGTAAGTTGAGACGAGCAATTTGTTAACACAAACATACGAGTATCACCACAAATATTTTGTGGTATAAGAAAAATAATGAAAATTTAATTAATACATATATGGCACATCAATATGGTAAACAGCAAACTCAAATATTCAGAAAATCAATAATGAGTTTCCCACTCAAATCCCATGAAAGTTGTAAATGTAAATATTTGTTTATGGTTTTTCTTACTAAATTTGGTTAGTAGAGGAAGACATATAATCAATTGCTTGCTTGTATAAGTGAATCCAAAGAAAACAGTAGGCAAGCTGCGTAGGATACGGTGTTTTTCCTTGTATAGGTTGAGCAAATATGTTCGAACCAACCCTAAAACATATTTATGTCTACTAATCTGTATTCCCCATTTTCATAGCTCTCCACGTAACAATAATTCTACGTGTGAGTGTCAGAAACAATGTGAAGTTTTTAGTACCAACTCAACATCTAAGTGCTTCCAATAAACAATATTTATCAGGCAAGCTGTGTCAGCGTTCATCTAGACCGCCAACTCCATAAAAGCTGTGCCAGCGTCGTGAGACCGCCAGCTTCTCCACCAGGTTCCAGCACATGTCACGCCTCATCATCAGAAGATAGTGGAGTTGCGCAACCTTCTTTCCACAACAATACAGTTTAATATTTTTTTTTTTCTTACGGGACGAGGTATTAATTTTAACCTCGTCCACTCCTCAACAAAGTGTGAAGCAGTGCGAAAGGACGCGACGTACAGCTTTAAATTCAAAATTAGCGGAAAAAAACAGTTAGTCCTTTCTACTCTACTCATTTTGCACGGCAATGTTGTACGATAGTTTTTAAAATACGATTTCGAATTCGCGTTATATAAAACGTCATCTCTATTTAATTATACCTCAATACATAACCCTCTTTTTTTGCACCTCAACATAGGCCATAAAGCCCTTTTACATCAGTAAATTACAGCACATGCGGGTGTCTAGACTTGAGAATAATCACATGTTTTTTTTGTAATCTCACCATGGATTAAACCCGGCACCCATTTTGCCTGAGGCAAAAATCTTATCCATCAGTGAAAATAACTCATGTATAACATATCATGGGTGTACTTACTTCACTAAGATAAAGAAAAGATGGTGACAGTAGAGATTGAGTTTATTATAATAAAATAAGTCCTATTGCTTAGGAGCGCTGAATTCAAATGTCATCTGAGTGATTTACCTTCGGCTTCTGGCCAATCGCCGCGTTCCACGTGGCTCCCCCCACTCTTACGTCATATGTCTGTCACCGTAGCGACATCTATTGAGTAGCAAGTGTCACTACTTCATTACAATTGGATTTCAGAAAATCGTTTTTTCCACATGAAAAACCGACGCCATTACTTCTGTATTCCTCTCTCAAAAATAATATCCCTCTCTGCTGAAATATATTTCAATAATATATTCGTAACCTTTTTTTAAATGTCATTTTGCTATGGCTAAAGAGGGATATAAATAATGAAATAAAAACTAGACAAAATTTTAATACATTTTATAATTTTTACAAAATATAAAAATGATATAAAAACCTAACTTAGTACTTATATTTATTTTGCTAGTAGGCGCGGCGCATTCAACAGTTTAAAAAAATAAACAATAAAGAGTTAATTAAATTTCATTTTTTTAAATAATTTCAAACGGTAGGTCCCACATATATTAAAGTTTTATTTTATTATCAAAAATTAATAAAATAAAAAAAGCATACAAAATGTTGATTTAAATCTCGCTAAAAGGAGAATAAAAAATTAGGTATGTTGTGATTGGTACATCGAATCAGTGCCCTGTGCATCATTAGATGCGGAAATGGAACAATGAATAATAGATGAAAAAAAAATCTTTATCTCTATTGTAATTTAATCGATGTTTCATCATTACTGGAACAAGTAAAATTCAATATTCCGACTCGTAGGTTGAGAAACAATGAAATACTGTTCATCAATCAGCATAGAACAAACTATGGCCTTAATTTTCCAATGACCCATCTTTGTCGTATTGTTAACTCAAGACAAGATCTGGACTTGTTTGGTTTAAGTTTACAACGATTTAAATGAGCACTAAATAAATAGTACAGATCTTGTCTTGATGTCCCTTATGTTTGTCAATGCTTCTTTTTTTTATATTTTAAACTATTATTTTATTGTTATAATTAAACCCTATAAATTGCATACGTGGACAATGTCCGTTAATAAATAAATAAATAAGATGAGTGATTCGTAAATCCACAAATTTTATTGACGTTTTATCGTAATAACGACTTATCTACGATTGATTTTCTTTTTCAGGATTTTTATTTGAGCCTAGCTATCGGATCAAAACACTGGTCTAGACTTCCGTAACTGCCGTGCAGAGCCTAAACCACCGCAAATCACATTTTGAAGTTTTTGAGTTATCTATTGATTCGTTATCTACATTTAATTATCTTTTTTTTGCTACGACAACTGGAAACTAGAAAATTAAATTCGAACCGGGTTGTGGTCCCGTGGCTAGTGTTGCGGACTCGCGATCAGAGGTCCGAGGTTTGAAACCCACCCTACCACAACTTGATTACCATTTTCTAATAGTTTACAGCTCGTTTAAAATGGCCCCAAGAATTTAAATATTTAGTAAGTTTTATATTCTACAAGTTTTTAGCCCATACAAACAAAAATATTTACTAAAATGCAGATTTAAAAAAATAATGAATATTTTATTTGTAAAAATAAGCGCAATGATTTTTAATTTTTATAACATTATAATTTGATAAACTATTTTTTTCATGTGTTTTAATTCAAACTGTTTATACTCAAAATAAGCATCTGCTGTCAGTTTTTTCAAAAAACCAACTAAATTACAGTAAACCTTTTGAAATACTGCATTTTACGCTGAAATTACTAATAAATGAATGTTACTTTTTTTGCAGTTTCAAGTTTTAATACTGCACTGTAATTACTCATCATTTAATGTCCGATACCTAGTTGGAGCATATGGTGTCCACGAAGATCCTCAAAGCACCTCTGGCGGCCGCCAGCTTCTATGCATCCTGCCAAATAAGGTTCGTGTCCCGTAGTTCTGACACAAACTGCCGACAAACAGTCAGCAGTGGACGTTCAGGACGTCGAGAACTTGATGACTTGTAAAGAAGACAGGCGTGGTTAAGGCTCTCAGGAGGCATCCGCAGCACACGGCCAAGCCAACCGTATCACCTCCGCTTGATGACAGTTGTCACTGGAATTTTTTTCATTCGTTCTCTTTTTACTTAATTTGATACAAAGTCAAACCACCGTACACCCAAGATTCTTCTGAGACGTCCGTTCTCGAAACTCTTTTGGTTTTTTAGGCCCCGCGATTCGCATCCATAATTGAACTAGTTTTTGGCACCTTTTTGTGTGCAGTAACGGATGCGAATTTGAAAAACTATTTTTTTTTTTTTTTATGAGTTTTATGACACGCTTCTTCTCAGAATAAATTTATCAAAACCTATATATGAAATTGAAAAAAAAAAGTTTTGATCAATATCGTTGCAATTTACTTATTTAAAAACTTTTTTGCGTTTTTCTCGAAAATGAATTTTTCGCGTTACACCGGTTTGTAAGGCAAATAATATCTTCTCTCCAAAATGCACCAAGGACCCAAATTAATTTTCCATCTTAAAACGCTTTTCAATTCATCGTAGTTTGGTTTGAATTTCAGATATATGATTCACTCGTCGCGTTGCGTCACAGTAATATTATAGCAACTTCAATTTGCGGTCTATAAAACGCACAATAAGAATTACGTCGTTTCGCAATTGGAGTAACGTTAAAACCAACAAAACAGGTTGTTATTAAACTGAGATGTGTTGAAATGCACCTTATTTTTGTAATTGTTGTAAAATTGGGCAACAATGAGATATTGTATTATTATTTGCTTATTGTCCGTCTTGTGGTAAATGGTCAGCGCGTTTGCCCACCATAAAGAGTTGTTGAGTTCACTCGACGTGAGCTTCAAAATTCATTACACGCAATGATATAACATCGTGTTACATACGTCAATCAATAGACATAATATTCTCAAGTTCAGACATTTGAAAATAAAAAAAAAACATAAGAGACATAAAATGTTTTGAGTTTGTCCAAATTTTTGTAGACAAGGACTGGACTCAACCCGCTAGGAAGCTGTTAATATTAACATATGACAACAGATATAAAGAACATTTTACTGAAGGGAATATAAAAATCTAGACATCCACAGGGTTTATGACCTGTCATTGGCTGGTTCAAATTTGTTGATGAATCCACCTGGTCCAAGAAGAGGTAGGTAAAAAAAAATTAAAATATATTCAGGCGTTGTCTTGTATGTTGGTGAAATAATTGAATCGGATGAATCTCTCCCACAATAATAAAGGTTTCAGCTCTTTAACTTCAAAAACGTCAACAAACGGAAGAGCAGAAAGAAAATAGATGTTTAAATATAGGCAGAATGGTGAATTTTACAAAATGAGTAAAGCGGCCACTTAAATCAGCCAATGACAGGCCATAAGCCCTGTGGTCCTGTGGATGCCTAGACTTCTATAAAATATTCTGTTGAAATAATTCCTTTTCCATAATTTAGAAAAATTATGATATAATTGAGGCATGTTGTACCAAAATAAATTCAAAATCATCAATTCGCCGGTATCACCTTCTGCCAATAATCGACTGATTAAATTAATATCTCGTGTTTTTGTCTCTGTCACACAAACACTGGCCCCAGAACAGCGTCTCTGTCTTCCTTGATATAAGTTCTATTCTCGCGATCTTTTTTAAACATTTAAATAGATTTATTATGGTATTGGCATTACCCTCATGTGTATAATTATTCTTCACAAAGTAAGAATAAATATATTTTGTATTAAAATCCAGCATATTTCACTCTCCAAATCCGATGTGAAAATGTCCATTTGAAAATTACAAAAAATACAACTCCATCATTTAAATAAATAAGAGTGATATTAAGTCTTAAGTGTTACACCATAGCCAGTAATTCGTATTTTATGTATGCGCTCTTCTGGACTACAAACTTTGTAAAAATCGGTAAATACAAACTTTGACCAACTTTTATTATTCGTTTTTAGTTGGTTACAATTTGCTACAATGTATTTCTTAACAATAAGCTCACCAAAGTAGAAAAGCCTTAAATAAACATTCATTTTGCAATGGAGTCCACAATTTCTAAATCATTAGTATCGTCGATTTCGATTTGTCTAAATATTCCCTCCAAAGATTTAAATGTGTATATTTCTGAATGAGGTGAGATATAAAGATCTTCAGATAAATTATTCTTTTCTTTTTGTTTTTCCAGTTTCACATTTTTTAACGTGATAGTTTTGAATGTGGCTTCTTGAGATTCAAACCATGTACTCCTGGCGATGAGTCTTTGCGTCCATGCATCTGTAAAATATAAAGTGTCAAATGAATGCAGAAAGAAATAGGCAAACACAGTCTAAAATTGATGAATTCAACAAGTAAGTACCATGGTAACCTTTCCAAACAGTAAAAAAATCATGCACTCAATACCATGGCTGGTATTCTGAACGCTCTCGCGAGAGTAGAGAAGCTCCGCTTGCACGTAATTAACGTTGTAATTACGCGTTAACTCTACACCACACACTACACCAGCGAGAGCGTTCAAATTCGCCCCCCAGCAGCTCAATCACAAATAACTATCGACGTGCTAATAAGCGACGTGATAACAATTTCTCACCATGGTTGTTTATCGTATTCGCGATCACAATAGAACATCCGTGAACACCTTATATTAAATGTCAAAATATTTACTTTTTGCGACGTGAAATACTGCTGCGCAATTGATTGCGATGCAGGATTAGATAGTGATTTTTATTTGAATATTTGATTTCACACATATATTTGAATATTTGATTTCACCGGCGTAAATATGGAAAATATTCCAAAACTGCTATTTTTATTTATTGTTTATAACGCTATTTATTGCATTTAGCTGGCGGTTGGTAAACCAAATGTCAAGAAAAGCATTCGACATAGTAATTGTAATTTAATTTTCACTTTTTTGTATTAGATACTCATTTCTATTTTACAAATGTATTTGAAAAAAAATTATATTGTATTATTTTTTATAGTAAACGCCGACTTATCACCAGTGGACTGTATTTATTTACGAGGAAAATAAAAAACAAACCGACACGAGCGTTGACTTAGAGATTACACTCGCGTTGACTTATGACTGCGATAACTTAAGCATGTTCATTATTGTTCATTGGATCGCTCAAATGCTTAGCATGTTTTTAAGCACCTCAATAGCTATCTGTGATTGAGCTACTGGTCACTGAAAAGTCCTGAAAATAATCGGAATTGAGAATCTTCTTACACATTCTCAAGGCACCCTATTTATTCCCATCCATAATTCTTGCTGCTTTTAAAACTTTTATCCTACTGTTCATGCGGCTCCACTGTGGAACAATGTCTCATCCACCACCAAAGCCTTTTTTTTAATCAAGTTTGAAAAAAACATTTCCGATCTCTTCTTTTAATTCTCCTCTTTTCCTGTCTTCTTGTTCCCTTAATTCAATTGAAAATAAGTGTCAAAATCAATATATCTTATGATAGAGAAAATCCAAAGGAAATTTCTGGGATATCTTTACATGAGAAAGTGCGGGTATTATCCTTGATTTTACCCGACCGAGTTTCTTCAGGGCATGCTTGGCTGCACAACGTTTTAGAGACTAGAAGGAATGTGTATTTGACTGCACATTTTTATCGATTGTTGCGCGGTATGGTCGATAAACCTGAGATTATGATTAGCATTAGTTTGATTGTTCCTGATAATTGCCCTAGACAGCGTCAGCATAGATTGTTTCATATTCCGATATACAGAACTAACCTGCCGATGGTTATGCCTATTAAAAGGGCTACCGCTATGCTGAACATCATCGCTCTGGATATTGATTTGTTCCATGCATCCGGAGAGGTTTTCCGGAGCAGGATTCTCCTACTACTTAGACGAGAGTCTCATTCATGTATTTTTTTCTTTTAATAATATGAACGTCTTGAATTTGTGTTTGTAATTCATAATATACCATTTGTAAATAAATAAATTGAATTGAAATTGAGTTAAATTTATTTAGCCTTTTTTCACAAACGTTTCAAAACTGCATAACAAATTTTATTTTAATAATTAGTTGTAAGAAATTGAATATTAGTCCGCTAATCTCAAAAAAGAAATAACTGAACAATAAGTTGAATAAATAAATAAAAACGAATTAAAAATACAGTTCTGCCTGTGAATAGGATCAGAATCCTAGGTGAGTGTCTTTCCCTTGATGCCAGATTGTGATTTTCTTACATTCACAAAATATTTATTGATCATTCCATCCAAACATAAAGATGTGATTTATACAAAAATAAAATAAGGAAATAAATTACCATTTAGATCCTGAAGTCTTCCGCTCAGTTGTTCCATCTGCACACCAAGTCCTTCTAATCCCTGTTCCTGTATAGAGTGTATCTTTATTCTTTCAAGGACCTTTTTACTTGCTCCGGCCACCTTCAGCCAGAGTCCGATGGCACTTTTGTGCCACGGTTTAGTCCTTATAACGTGTATTGCGTGAAGCCTTCGAGGATATGTGTCCTGAAAGTTTACCTTGTCAATTAAGAATTTTAGTAAAAACCAATCACCTAAATTCGATCGCAAAACCACATGTCAAAAAAAATGGAGGGACCTAAATATAACAATTTATAGCATGCAAATAATTGAGTTTACTAGCCGGTTAAAAGAGAGAATAATCAGTGTTGCATTCAGTATAACGAAGAACTGCACAATATGTCCAGGCCTCGAGCATCTCGGCACATATAAAGCTGCTTAGATTAAGATGGGCCGGACATGTACAGCGAATGCCTGATTCACGTGTCCCTAAAATATCAATGAGCGAACACCCGGGTGGAAAGAGATCAGTGGGAAGACCCAGGACATGATAGGATGAAGTGAGAAAGGATGCAGCGCAGTTTCTCCAGGTGGCAAATTGGAATACGGCGGCTGAGGACAGACAGAGTTGGAGGTGAAAGTTGCAGGAAGCCAAAGCTTGATATGGGCTGATGCGCCATCGAAGAGAGAGAAAAAGAGAGATAGAGAGAGAGAGAGAGAGAGAGAGAGTAGGTTAATATGGTTGATATGTTCTTATTTTAAAGCTGGAGAGGACTTTATTTCCAATATGAATCAAAACAATAATGATAGTGTAGAGATAAAAAAGAATAACAATAGGTAACACATCATTCTTCTCCCTGTTACCAGTAATCATACAAAGACAAAAATCACCCCGTACAAAACTTTCAGAATGATTGTTTCGCATGAGTGTGAGGCGTAAAACAAAGTCTGCTGAGATGATGGAGGAGTGTGCTGCTTAAGATCCTTGGCCCCACAAATGATGGAAATACCAGGAGAGTAAGATATAATAACGAGCTGTACATCTTGAAAGCTCCCGAGGTCTCTGTAGAAATCAGGCTAAATAGGCTGAGATGGGTTCGCCATGTGCATATAATGACATCATTACAAGTACCAAAAAGAGTATAAGATGGTCACCCAGGAGGCAGAAAAATAGTCGGTTGACTAAGGTTGCAATGGGACACATTAGAAGAACCTAAACGGAGGGTTGCAGAGGATGACATTTAAGAGTTGGAAGCGAGTGTTAATGAAGGTCTTAGTAGTTCCATTGAAGAAGAATAGTTAATCAGGTTATGGTCCCGTGGCAAGTGTCTTTGACTCACGGACCAAAGGTCTGTCGTTCGAATCCCACTCTACCCCAACTTGATTCCATTTTCTAATAGTGAGTTATTTACAACTCGTTGAGAATGGCCCTCAAAATTAAATATTTGGGTAAATCATAAGAACGCAAATATTTCTTAAAAAAAATAAAATATCTTCACTCTTTATACGTGCATTATTTGTCAATTTATAAAAATAAAAATAAAAACCGAGCTTACAAGATGAGCATTTTAAGTCATCTAACACTTTGTTCTCAATCTAACAAGAACTAGTAGAATAATTTTTAACCATGGGTTGTCAAATGAATGCATCATATATTTATGTGTTATTATATAATGGATCAGGGAGCAAAGTTTAAGTGGCAACGGGCAGGGAATGTTGCAAGGCAGGATGCAACAAGATGGATTCCTAGAGTTTTGAAGTTGAGAAGACCCTGAGAAAACAAGAGAAGCGTCGGAAGACCTCAAGAAGAGATGGGCCAACGATACAACTGCTGTGGGGAAAGAAATGGCTCATAAAAGCAAAGGACAGAGAAGTATGGAAGAGGCTTATATTCAGCAGTGAAAAGATGAAGGCTTTAGTAGAAGATACTTATTATGTACATACCTTTAGTGTTTTTACAAATTTGCTTAGAAGTCCACTATTTAATACTTTCATTGCATGGTATTTAGTAAAACCTTCCATATCCAGAATAAACAAATCGCTATTGCTCTTTTTGTCTTCCATGAATCTAAAATAAAAAATACATATTAAGTTTTTAAAATGTAAACACTTTTGAACTACCCTGGCGCGGCGTGGTGGTGCGCCCGTGGGATATAAATGTGTTGCCATTAGTTATGTCCTTTTTTTAATTTTTAAAATAATGAAAATAAAATTTTCTGTTTTATAAGATGTTGTTTTGGTTTTACGTAAGATATATTACTTTATTTAATTTCAAGCCTTCAAGGTCTGTAAAGCAAAAGTGAGAATTTTCGACACTTCCTTCTGTTCGCGTTCAATCATGTACTGCGGATGCCTCCTGAGAGCTTTAACCACGCCTGCTTACTTAACAAGGCATCAGGTTCTTGACGTTCGCTGCTGACTTTCGTCGGCAGTTCATGTCAGAACTACGGGACGCAAATCTAACTTGAGAGTATGAACAGGAGCTAGCAGCCGAGAGAGATGCCTGGAGGCCATTTGTGGACAGCATATGCTTCAACTAGATAGCGGCCATGGAATGTACTGCGTATGCTTCCTGAGAGCTTTAACCACACCTTCCTACTTTACAAGCTATCAGGTTCTTGATATCCGCTGCTGACTGTTCGTCAGCAGTTTAGGTCAGAACTACTGGACGCGAAACTTACTTGAGAGGATGAACTGGAGCTAGCAGCTGACAGGAATGCCAGGAGGCTATTTGTGGATAGCATATGCTCCAACTAGATAGCGGCCATGGAATGATGATGATGATGTGCAATGGTAGTAGTCAGAAAACAAGTTGCCCTTTCAATAATTTGGTCATTAATTACGCGTAGGTTAGGCAATCTGTTTTATCTTTCATGGAACAAACATGATTAAAATGCGCTACAATTTCAGTGCCAAAACAGTACCCTATGCGTCACTGGATATGGATAAGGAATGATAATAATGATTTTTTGGTGGTTCTAGCCCATTTACTTGAAATAAAAAATACTCACGAACAGGCTTTTATGTACTTTATGCTTTTATGTAAATTATAAGTTCCTAAGTATTTTTTACTCAAACCTGTTACATTTTGATAATCAAAATCTATTATAAAGTTCATAGTTTTATTTTTAAAATAAAAGACGAGTGATCCGAAAACTATAAATCTGGATCACCCAGGAACTGGTCTCATCGCTTTTGTGACATCTTCGAGACCATTATTAGACCGAATTCAATCATTAGACGCACCTGTAGAAATTATAACGGACTCAGTATTGATGTAGACATTTTTAACTGCACGTTGCATTTGTACAGAAAATTTCTTCATGGGGTCGATTATTTGGGATAGTTGCTGAATGTACATCTTGAGTAGTTTATGCTATGTATATGTGCCGCATGTAATGTATATGTTTGTGTATGTTTTATATGTGCGTTCATGTGTGTGCGTGGATGGCTCGGAGTGTACATTCGGTATTTTAATTTATTACCTCCATGGAAAACGCAAATGTCAACAATTATCCTTTTTTCACTTAAAATTCTTATTTATTTTTTATTTTTTGTCACATTTAATGTTTATATCTTTTTAATTTATGAAAACTTAATTGGTCTTTTTATGTTAAAAAATTGTTGTTTTTAGTACTTATTTTGTAGGACTGTATGTTTTCTAAATAAAACAAAATAAAATAAAATAAAAAATTATCTTTGTCAAAAAAGTAAGTCTATTTAAACAAAAACAGTAAGAATTAATTTTAAATTATGCAAAAATAATTGAATTTTATAAATTGTTTTTGTCCGAGGGAACGTTTAACAAAGTGTAACGGTGTATACAAGAGTTCCAATGAATTTATTTTAAATGAACTATACTTTACAATAAAATTCCATTAATATTTTTCACTAACGAACTGGAATGCCCTATGGATGCAAACATAAATATTAAAATAAACACTATTGTATTAACTAGTTTTATCGTAACATTAAAATATTATGATGTGTTTTTAATTCCAATTTTTTTTCGTTTTTAGTTGAGTTGTAATCGATTAAACTGGGAAGCTTATCGATAATAAAACTAATGACAGGATGGCTTTATTATGAAATTTTCATATTGGCTTTTTATCGCAGATGCTGGATTAATCATCCATAGATAAAAGCTAATCCACATATTCGTTTTTACATTATTACGTTTTTTTTCAATTAAAAAGATAGGATTAAAATGTAGAAAAGTAGAAAAGTAGATACAGGTACATTCTTATCACATCAAATAATCAATATACATATATTTACTGTTAAAAAATTGTTTAATTCATCAATATTTTGAGTTTGTCCAAATTTTCGTCGACAAGGACTGGATTCAACTCCCTGGGGAGCTGTTTATATTAACATATTACAACAGAGATGAAGAACATTTAAGAGAAGGTAATATGAAAGTCTAGGCATCTACAGGGCTTATGACCACAGTGTGTAAAGTGACCACTTAAACCAGCCAATGACAGGTCATAAGCCCTGTAAATGCCTTGACTTCCATATTCCCTAATTTAAGGTATTCTCCATCCCTGTTGTAGTTTGTTAATCTTAATGACTCCCGAGGTGGTGAAATCCAGTCTTTTGTCTGCGAACATTTGGACAAACTCAAATATTGTAATGAAACCAACTGGTCCAAAAAAAAGTTTAAAAATTAAAAAATTATTTTCAGGCGTTGCCTAGTATGTGAAATAATTCAGTCAGATGAATCTCTTCACAACAATAAAGGTTTCAGCTCTTCAACTTTACTAAAATCAACAAATGGAAGAATTTAAGAAATATGGATGTTCAAACATGGGCAAAATGGTGAATGTTACACAGTGTGTAAAGTGGCCACTTAGTTCAGCCATTGACGTAGATGTCTAGACTTCTCTTAAATGTTCTTCATCTCTGTTTTAATATGTTAATGTTTAATTCATTTTGTAAAATATTTTGGCAATACTTCAATTACAGAAACGCTATCGAGTTGAAAACAGAAATGCTGGTGTAGGCACAGAAGGGCGAGTGAACCTCACAGGTGCATTGGGTACCGCAGGCATAGACTAAATATATGGTCGTTCTACTCTTTGGTCACCATACAAGAAATTGAAAACGAAACATCTATCGTGGTAGGCAGATACCATTTTAAAAGAGTAACTCGTTTATTGAAAAAAATGCTTTTATGTATAAGTAAAACCGATGGAAGACCCACGGCCCTTAAAACGGTTTCGGGTATGTGGAGGAATGTACTTACACTGTTGATTTTAGTAGTAAGTAGTACAATAGCATTATAGTCATCATTGCTTTTCCGCACCTACTGATGCATAGTACATTGCATTTGTACACCAATCGCAGGGCATCTTGATCGTTCTTGTTTCATGAAGGTAAGATGATCAGTCTTACGCTTCAGGTACAGTCCAGGGACAATGAAATGTTCTGATGTAAGAATACCTTTTTTAATAAATATTTCTTGTCAACCATGTCGGGAATCAAACCCGAGACCTCTGCATGGTAGGCAAACGCTCTGACCCCTACGTCCGAAAGGTATAATAGAAGCCTTGTAAATGCCTAGACTTCCGTATATCATTATCTATAATTTCCTGCTTTTCTGTTGTTGTTTATCTTAATGACTTTAATCCAGTTTTTTGTCCACAAACATTTGGAGAAACTCAAAATATTGTAAGCTTTATCTCTGCAAATAGAACATGTCGCATCAGTTTAACAACACAAAAATTACTGACCTGATATCCGAAGCCATTAGGAATCTTTTGAAGAAAGCTTTCTGGTCAAAGTCTTCCGCCTTCACCCCTGGAGCGATCTTCGAGTAGACTATTCTCTGACCACCTTTGGTGAGGACTGGAAGGGTGAAAAGATACCTGAAAGTGTATTTATCATACTGAATAATAAAATAAAAATATAAAAATAAAGGTTTACTTAAAATTTATAAAGATCCCATAATAGAATAAAAGTGTTTATGCATCACGAAATATAAGGACGGAAAATTATGGATAAAGTATGAAAAATTGTATATATGTGTGTGCATGCATATGTATATTTATGGATGCATTTCAAGTGCCTTGACTAAACACGTATTTTCTAACAAAAATGGATCATGGATCGTTCCTGGTTGTTTTACTTATTAATAAATGTGAATTATTATTTTTTTTTAAAACATACAATCTTTAACTATTAACTACAGTATAAAATTTTTTTTTTTTGCCCCACAACAGGCCAGGAAGCCCAATTACAGTGGTGGATTACATTACAAAACACGCAGGCTTAAGAAAAATCATATATAATTTTTGTGTGCTCACAGCTTATATCATAGCTTTACATTTTTTTTTGTCTTAGTCGGAGTTTATATTTTAAGAATATAGGAATCAACAAAAGTTGAATTCGAAAAATGTGTTTTTATTCGAGGATTCGTGTGGTGCATAGGTCACATGGGGTAGAGGGTATTTGCTTTGGTAAAAGGTTTTGATTGCCTCATGCTTTACTTGGCTCATCTGGTCGGTGGATGGAAAAGTTCAGGTGGGTTCTTTGCCCCTCGGAACTTCTTCATTACAATGGAAATCTTACAAATATTAAAAAAAAAAAAAATTGCTATGACAAATTTTTTCCATTGGGCTCTATTGGAATACAATGTATGTATATTTGATGCTTTATTAAGTTGGTTCGTAACAATTTAAGAAGTAATATTAAATTTAAAAAATACTGTATTTTATAAAACATATTTTTTCAAATCGATGAAAAAAATATCAAGGGTCTATATTTTTTATTTTTTGCATTATTCCTTTCTTACTGCACAAACATTTTTTTAAATCTTTGACAAAAAAGTTTATAGTTTAAACATTGATAATAGATTTATATTATGTTTTTACGAACTCGCGAGAATAGGAAAATTCTTATAAATGGGAGAAAATTTGCAAATTAATTTATCTAAATGTTTGGCACCAAAGTTCATGGGTTAAATATTAATAATAAATTCATATAATCTTTTTACAAACTCGTGAGAAATTCTTATAAGTGGGAGAAAATTTGCGAATTTGTATTTATCTAAATGTTTGACATCAAAGTTTATGGGTTAAATATTAATAATAAATTTATATAATATTTTTACGAACTCGTGTGAATAAAAAAATCCACAGAAATGGTAAAAAACTTGCAAGGGCGCGGAATATACATTTTTTATATTTTCACCCAGAAATATCGTCTTTCACAAAGAAAAATACTCACACAGATTGGCAGCTTTTTAATATTTCGTCACTATCGCTAGTCCTGTTTTTAAAAAAATCTCCGCCTTGACATCTTATTTTGAAATACTTAAAAATATATCTTTTGGACTTGTTGACGTCCATTTTCTTCATATCCAGTACTCTCGATACAAAAAACAATTCATCTTCATCGTTTTCTCCAAACCTAACCATAACTCCCAAATCATTTTTTATAAAATTTAATAAATCAGATATTTTCTTTTCTGCTATGGTTTGTTGCTCGACTAAAGCATTTTCTTTTTCTTTCGAGGCGTCCTCGCTAGATGGCAGTGCCGTCGGTATGGATTGTTCTCTTTCCATTATTGAGTAAAAAAACTAACGTAAACAATACTTATTACGCATATAAATCACACATGTTAAAATAAAATGTAATCATTAGTTAATATAACTAAAGCACACGCGAATATCCAACTTAAAACAACTGTAAACAATATTGTTTTCAGTGTACACTAAACTTTAACTTTCAAAATACGCTTTCCCGCCACACGTTTCACGGGGATTAAGCCAGACACAAAATTTGAACTTATTTCTTTTGAATGAAAATTTGAAATAAAGCTTATGAATTCGGTTAAGCTATGTGTTACAAATGTTGTTTTTTACGGGAATTATCGGAGTTTATGCGAGATTGATAGACGCAACTGCGTTCGCGAGATCTCGTCCACAACTACTGTTCGAATTCATAAAACCTGCCTGTATCTACAAAATGGCGTAAATTCCCGCAACTTTTTCTGATAACCGGCCTTCAAGTTATTTATTTCCTGGTGACAATGAATTCTACAATATTTCCATGCTAAAAAATAAAAAGTATTTCCTTTTAGATTGCTATGAGACAATGCATTTATGAAGCACTGTGAAATTGTTATATTTAATTCATCAATTAGTCATTATCGTGTAAACAATTTATTTTAATTTATTTTACATCATCTTCAAGGGGATAAAAAGCTACTTTTTTATAAAATATGTTCACAGTTTCAAAATGTACAGAGTTTCTTTGTTCCAGGTCCCGACTAGCTAGGAAATTACTGTTGTTCTTTTTTTTACAAGTGCTTTTTTATTTCGGTAAATGATGCTTAATAAATTCAAATGATAATAATTACATTAGAAAAAATTCTAAATAAATATAAATTAGAAAAGATGCAGGTAATAATAATAAAAATTGAATCATAAATACAAATTAGAAAATATACCATGATATAATTAATACAATATAATTTATTAGAAAATGAAACATTAATGTAAATTTGAAAACATACCGATAGTAATAATAATTGAAGCATAAATATGAATTATAACATATAGCATTAGTCATTAAGAAATTTAAAAAAAAATTAAATGTGAGAACATACTAATTATAATATAAATTGAAGCATAATTATACATTTGAAAATATACCAATAATAATAAAATTGAAGAACAAGTATAAATTAGAGAATATGCCATTTATAATTCTAAAAATTAAACATACGTGTAAAAACTAGTAATAAAAAGAAAATTAAAACAAATGTAAACGATTAAACATAAATGGTAAAAATAACATAGAAATAAAAACAATAATGAGATATTTGGCAATTAAAAGCAACACAATTTTTAGTCATGAAAATAATTTACAGGATGTAAAAATGTCTACCTAGGTATGTTTGAAGCACTAACTTTGTAATTATTTTTTACATAAATTTATTCAGCCGGCAGTAGGTACATATCGTGTCATTTTTGTAGTGTGGAGTGTGGTACCAGTACATAAACACTTTTTTTTCTACAAAACACACAGTCCACCTTGAAGATGGCTCCTGCAATGGTAGTCGAAATGTCAGAATGAATCCAACTTAATCTGAAAAAACATACATGTTGATAACGGAGACCGTGAAAATCTACGCACTGTTTGGTTTATTACCCGGGCATAATTAAGTTTTGTAAAAAACGTAAAAAATAGACTCGTGTACATTTTGGCCTTTTGGTAACTAAATATATTTATAGAGCTAATTGCTAATACCTGTGATAAGATAGTATAATTAAAAATATTATCAGCGTCGTAACTTTGACCTAAGCGTCGGTATTTTGTATTTATCATAGAGGGATAATCTACGTTCAATCAATATCGATTTTATACATTAATACACGCTCTTACAAGCCCGTATAAGCTATCAAATAAAAATGAGATAAGGCATATATTAAAAAAAATAATAGCCTCAAACAATGAAAAATGCTACATCTATTACTATTCCATGTCCGCTCCCTAGTTGGACCATATGGTGTCCACAAAGTTCCTTTAAGCATCTCTGTCGGCTGCCAGATTCTGTGCATCCTCCCAAGTCAGGTTCGCGACCCGTAGCTCTGACACGAACTGCCGACGAACAGTCAGCAGTGGACGTCCAGGACGTCGAGGACCTGATGCAAGCGTGGTTAAGGCTCTCAGGAGGCATCCGCAGCACATGGCCAAGCCAACTGAGTTGTCACCGGAGTTTTCTGCGTCCATTCTCTTATTACTTCATTCCTCACAAAGTCAAACCACCGCACAGCCAAAATTCTTTACCCATTCTCAAAACTCAGAATTTTGCGGCTTTGGGTCCTGGTGAGATGCCACGAATCGCATCCGTAGAGGAGAATATGTGTTATGCAGGCGTTTTAATAATAATAAAAATAAAAATAATCATAGTTTAATAACAAAAAAATACAATTCATTTATCTACTATATACATACTTAGGTAATAGATCTCTCTGGATCATGTCTAGTCTGCCTAACTAGGTAAAACCTGTTTTAAGGCAGACATTTTTATGCTAAAATGAACAATAACATGACTACCTACTAGTTAATTTATTATAGAGTTATATAATATTTAAATATATTATTTAAGAATGTTTTTGAGTAAGTATTCCAATTTTTGTTACCTGAATCCAGTATGGTGGCATTTGGTTTTCACTGACTAAATATCCGATCTCCAGACTGCCTTTATACTGTTAAATGTGGCTTCTGCTATTTCTAGCCGCACTCCCAGGAAAGCTGCCTTTTTCTGTAACATATACTCCCAGGTATTTAAAATCTCGACTCTTTCGATGACTTGGTTTGACAGAGTCAGGGGATTTTCGGCATCGAGGCATGAAGTGTTACACGTAATAAATAAATAAAAAATAAAAAATTGTTCGTGAGCGGAAAAACAGGCACAGTCCACAAGTTACCAATACAGAATACACAAAATTTAGCAATATATTTAGCAACAAGCACAAAAATGATAAATTTCAGTGCTTTTGAAAATTTTATTTTTATTTATTTTATTACGCGCGTTAAAATAAGAGCATACGGTGTTTTTTCTTGAAAATTTTTGAAAAAAAATAAAAAATATTTTAATAAAAATGAGCTTCTTTAAACAATTTTACTATTTTCCCGAAATCAACCAGTGAGTGTTGTGATACATTTCCGGTTACCGAGAGGCCTACCCACCAATCAGAACAACTCACAAATCAAATCAAATCAAATCACAAATCATGATAGCGCTGATAATACGATGCATATTTAGGATTTTAAATAAATATTTTATCCGCTGAGACAAATAAATAAATCATGCATTTGAGAGAAAGAAATGTAATCTAATTAGATCGCTAAGAAAAACATTGTGGTGTAGTGGTCAGCGCGTTTGCTTATCAAGAGGTATCGGGCTCGATTCCCGACATGTTTGACATGAAATTAATATTTATTTAAAAAGGTGTTTTGACACTAGAATATTTCCTTGTCCTGGACTGGCGCCTGAAACGTAAGACTGATCATCTTACCTTCATGAACAAACAAACAACAAACTAACCATCACGCCGTTTCCTCGTAGGGGTAGGCGGAGAGGATAGAACGCCATATCACTCAATCTTTGCGGCATCTATTGGTTGAAGCGTTCGCCTACTATTCTTGATATCCTGGATTCCATCTCCGGCAGAGTGGACATAAAATATGTTCATTTAAGGTGGTTTTAACTGCAGTATTTTATTTTTTCTGGACTAGCATCTGAAGCATAAGACTGATCACCTTACCTTCAACGTAACAAATATGATCGATTGACCATGTGATTGGAGCGCTAACGTAGTATTCTAGGCAATATTGGGTGCGTGTTAAAATTATTAGTTAAAATTATGATGATGATGATGAAATGTCTACAAAGATTTAAATACACGAAAATTGTTTATTTGCATTATTTCACGGGTTGTTTTGTACAATTGCTTCTAAGCAATATTATATCATATAATGGGTGAGCAACTTTTGCGGTCTAATGAGTAAGGCCGTGACAATCGCTCCGAGAGTCAATGGTTCAATAACCTGTGCAGAACCATATCAAATTAGGTTTATACTAAAACAATGTTTTATTAAGAGTAAAAAATTATTTACATGGGTTATAAAATTACAAAGGCTTGCATGTAAAAACGAGTTCAACAATGTAACCCGCAGTTAGATAAAATAAAACAATATGAATATTTATTTTAAAAAAGTATATATTTTTTAATTTTTTTTAAAATCTTAAAGTAGAGCACACATAGACATATTCTTATGTGTGCACAAATAATGACATTTTGAAAAATATTTAATTTATATTTTTTTAAACACAAATATAAAATAAGGTTTTTATATTTTTTTTATTAAAAAAATTAATATTTGCGTTCTTATGATTTACCCAAATATTTATTTTTAGGGCCAATTTCAACGAGTTGTAAATAACTCACTATTAGAAAATGGAAATAACGTTGGAGTAGAGTGGGATTCGAACCACGGACCATTGGTCCGTGAGTCCGAGACACTAGCCACAGGACCAAAACCCGATTCAAATATGATCGAACAAGTCAAATTTCATCGTCTTGAAAACAAAATGGTGTCCATCCGTTTATCTTTCCAACTATTACTTAGTATTTGTGCGCACGCGTAAAATCTGAGTAAAAAATGTGATAAAAATTAGAATTTCATACAGGAACACTATTTCGAAGAAAAAAAGCTGAAACCTTTATGGAACGGTAAAATTTGTCTCCATAAATTGTTTCACCTACTAGTCTAACGTCTGAAAACACTTTGAAATTGTTTTTTTTTATTTGGTCTTAAAAAAGAACAAATATTTTTAAAATACATGATTGTCTTAATATTATTATAATTCTTTTCATTCCTGTTAGTTGGCTTTTTTTCCATACATAGATTTACATAAAATTTAAATTAGAAAAATACACTTTAAAAAATACATTTAAAAATTAAGCTATAACATAATTTGGTAAAAATGCCCACAAAGACTTCGGCGTCTGAGCGTGGGCCATTCTTTTTTTAATGATTTAAAAGTTTATAGCTTATAAATATGGTATGACATAACCATGAAAAGAAAAACAAGATTAACATTTGCTGATATTACAAAAACCGGATTTATTTGCCGTGTGCAATTTATTTTTATTCTTAATTTTTTTTTTAACCTTACCTTCATATTGCAAAAATTAAATAAGATACTCTGCGTTTGGTATACCAATGCAGTGCTCTATGCACCATTAGGTGCAGAAAGGGAATGATGATGAAGATTATTACCAATTTTCCCCCCAGGAACTCGGAAAGGATGAATTATATTATTTTTATTTTATAATCTGTTTTTTTTCTGATACATACTAAACTGCTTTAATAAATAATTATATTGTTTACAATCGCAACATTTGTAAAGATTGAAGAAATCAATATTAATGATCGTTATTTCCTATTTTTACACAACAGCTAATCTGTATACTTTAATGAGATAATGACGTGGCGTGTTAACAAAGCACTGGTCGAATATCAAAGTAGTTAACAGGATCAACAATCCCTTTCCCGCACTCAGTGGTGCATAGGGCACTAAATTAGTAAACCAAATGGAGTGTAGTTCAATCATCTGTCACTCCTTTGGTACTTAATTATTATTATATAATCTCTTCTGTCATTAGAGGAATGTAGAACTGAAATGGACCTTTACACATTTTCAAAATACTTTATAAATAAAAATATATAAATATACACAATGTGAGAAATACAAAAATAATAAATATTTATTGTTAAATAAAACAAAGGTATACACAGTTAAATAGCGGAATTATAGTCACTACCAGTTTCTTACAGTCTGACCAAAAAAAAACAAACGTTAAAATACAGTTATAAAAAGTTAAGAAAATACTGACAGTAAAATAAATTACGGTGCCTGTTGCTTACGTTATTTACATTTCAATTAATTTGTTACACCTTCCAAATATTCATTTATACTGCAGAAACATTTATTTATTACAAATACTTGTAACACCCTTGATTTTTTTTAATATAATTTATTTCATTAATGAATTATAAATTTTGACTCCCATCCATATGGACCCTCTTTGTAATGATTGTTTCGTCAATGGAATTTTTAATTTATTTTTATTTCTGGTGTTATGAGAGTATTGATATAATAATAAGATTTATACAAATGTCCGTCACTGTCAATAAATTAAATATAATAATAAATTGGTCTACATGTTGACAGGTAATCGACATTTACCATATATATGTTATAAGTGATGTCCCATCTCTGTCACAATTTTTTAAAAATTACGTTCCTAACCATGTCACCAGAAGTCGAAATCTGCTATTTATTAAATCTTCTTAAACCAATTTTTGCTTTTATGCCCCAATGTCCAAAATGTGTCGATTAGTCAATTCGTCACACAACTTGAAATTCTTTGGGATAGATTTTCCGGCTTTTCGTAAATCTCTTCGCCACTAAAACAGTGTGGGATGACGATGGGTTGGCATGGTTTAGCACGAAGTATTATGAAAATATTGTATACCATAATTGTATTGCCCTTGTTTGTCTTTGCTACACAGTTTAATGATCTTTTCATTTAGTTTCTTCCATATATGTTTCTTCATTAGCTTAGACCGTATATATAATAAATAATTAAATAATGTTGAATACAGTTTTCTATATTCGTACACATAAATATAATATGTGCGTATTTTAATTTTTTTCCCTCGGTATTCTTTCATTTATCAACAATATTTTGAGTCTGTCCCAATTTTTGTAGACAAGGACTGGATTCAACTCCCTGGGGAGCTGTTTATATTAACATACTACAACAGAGATGAAGAACATTTAAGAGAAGGTAATATAGAAGTCTAGGCATCTACAGGGCTTATGACCTGTCAATGGCTGGTTTAAGTGGCCACTTTACACACTGTGTAACATTCACCATTCTGCCTATATTTGAACATCTATATTCCTCCAATTCTTTCATCTGTTGATGTTTGTGAAGTTAAAGAGCTGAAACCTTTATTTATGCGGGTGAGATTCATCTAATTGAATTATTTCACCTACATACTAGGCAACGCCTGAAAATATTATTTTTTCAATTTCTGTACTTCTTCATGGACCAGGTAATTTATCAACAATATTTTAAGTCTGTCAAAATTTTTGTAGACAAGGACTGGATTCAACTCCCTGGGGAGCTGTTTATATTAACATACTACAACAGAGATCAAGAACATTTAAGAGAAGGTAATATAGAAGTCTAGGCATCTACAGGGCTTATGACCTGTCAATGGCTGGTTTAAATGTTCTTCATCTCTGTTGTAGTATGTTCTTTCATCTAGTTATTAACACTTTGTATCCCGGAGCCGTGTAAATACGTGATTATATAACCCCGCGTTGTGTCCCGGTGCCATGTTTTCACGTGGTTTACCAGCTATCTAAAAAAGTACATTTTTTTAACATTTGGTGACTTTTATTAGTACTTTTTCGCTGCTGGTAAACCACGTGAAAACACGGGACCGGGATACAAAGCACAATAAAATGAGTGAGACCATGTATATTTATTTATTAGTACTTTTACAATATCTGTATCCTTTTTTATACAGAATAATGTACAATAGTACACTGGAGTGTCCCGTGCCGAGGGAAACATTTTACAATAAGTAAAACATGCCTTAAATTAGTTATTTAACAAAGTTAACATAATAATAAAATGAAAACGTAATACTTCTTATAAACCTAATTATCATTAACATAATAACCAATATGAACTAAAATAATCATAAAAAACATAACCAATTATGCGAACATTGCAATGTGGCTCTCCATAAATGCGAATGTTGGCAAAAATACCATTCAAAAATGACTTATTTAATTTTTCAATTGATTTAACTTAGTATTTTCATAATTATGTCACTTTTAAGAAATCCTTCACAAAGCATGAAATTTCACAAAAATGAGCCGGGCACAGGATAAATTCTATGTGTATTCGGCCGGTGCTCAAAGTGTTAATTTACGAATAAAATTATAATTATGAGAATGAAACTTTGTTTTTAGTGTTACATCCTTTTATTTTTTTACAAGAACACTTCCACAGTTTCGGGAGAGCACTTCTCTCTTCGACGGGTATTATAAAAGCGAGTTTAACGAAACGGAGAGAATACAATTGTGTTACTCTAGTAACAACGTTTTATTATCAGAGTAATTTATAATGAAGCGTTACAAATTGAATGCCAATTCAATTAATAATAATATTAATTAACACTTTGTAACATTTAAATGACAAACTTTTAAATTATTCGTAGTGTGTCTTTTTAAACATGTATATTTCAACTTTAATTGTTAACCTTTGTATGGCAAGCATAACTGCTACCTATTATTGTTGGTAAACTCCAATTTGTATTAAATAAACAAATGTGTATTGTGAAAGCCCACTGGGCGTTTTATGTAAACAAATAAAAATAAAAAAAAAACGAAAATATTAGATTTTTTAAAGATGCAGTTTGTGAAGGAATAACACCGTGATACAAGTGAGTATGCCGAGCATTGCACTACAAGGCAGAGAAAATACGTAACTTTATTTATTACGTCATTTCAGTGAACTCATAATATAACATGCATGTGTTTTCATATTTATGGACATTTTATTTATTTTATGAGTCTTACCAGTGTTTTTGAATCAAGGTTATGTGAACCAAACCTGTTAAATAAGTAAGAAGATCGTTTTGTAGGGTGGTATCGATTGATTCAGTCTGCCAGTGACACATAAATACATAATTACAATTGTTGCGAGTTTTGCATTCAACTACTCGACGAGAAATGCAAACTGAATTTTAAGTATTGACTCATTGAATCTATTCGGAATTATAATGGCATCCGGCGCGTAAACGGAAGATCCTGTCAATGTTTTCATCAACTAGGAATTTAAATATGGTTATAGATGGAAAATATTGATATAAATAATTCATTATTCATTTTTTAAGTCTCATGGATCGCGTTTTTTTAATACACTCAACAGTATAATTTACTGTCCTTGTTTTGTCTTGTTGGTTACATTTATTTTGTTTTATTTTTTTTATTATTTAAATCTTAAAGTAGGGCACACATATCATACATATTGTTATGTGTGTTTTAATAATAACATTGCAAATATATTTAATTTATAAATTGTTTATCACATATGTCTTGACCATTATTTTAAATTTTGATATGTTTTTTTCTTCATAAATATTTTTTTCCATTTCGTAATACTTTTTAATTGCTTTCAATAAAATTGAATTTTGTGACTTTGCCTTTTTTCTAAATGGAAGTCTAATTTTGTTCTTTTCTCTAGTATTATGATCGTGTTCATGCTGGTTCCGATCAATTTTTTTCCAAAATTCTGTTTTTTTATTAGAGTTTATAATTTTATGAACAAATATCATTGTATTGTAAAATATTCTTTGTTTATATGTTAATAATTTCATTTCATTTACCATCGACTTTACCCTCGTATATCTGTTTTTTTTTCAAAATGATTCTAAAAGCTTTATTTTGTAATACAGTTAGTTTATCTATGTTTTCTTTGTTTGATAAAAATAAAATGCTAATACAGTAGTTAACGTGTGGTTCAATAATTGCGTTGTAAATAGTTTTGCAAGAGTCCTTATCAATAAATCTTCTGATCCTTCCCAAAATTGATATTTTTTTTGCAATCTTATTTATTACCATCTTAGCGTTTTGGTGAAATGTAAGTTTTGAATTCAACATTACACCTAAATATTTAATTTCGGTGACTTATTTTATTTTATTTTATTTTATTTTATTTTGTTTTATTTTATTTTATTTTATTTTATTTTATTTTATTTTATTTTATTTTATTTTATTTTATTTTATTTTATTTTATTTTATTTTATTTTATTTTATTTTATTTTATTTTATATTATTTTATTTTATTTTATTTTATTTTATTTTATTTTATTTTATTTTATTTTATTTTATTTTATTTTATTTTATTTTATTTTATTTTATTTTAATTTATTTTATTTTATTTTATTTTATTTATTATTATTATTATTTTATTTTTATTTTTTTTATAGTTTTTTTTTATTTTATTTTAGTTTGTTTTTTTTTTTTTTTTAAACATATATGTATTTATTTTTATTTTATTTTATTTTATTTTATTTTATTTTATTTTATTTTATTTTATTTTATTTTATTTAGGAAACCAACAGTTCTACATACATATTTATAGTAAACAACCAGAAATAGTGTATAAACTCAGAACCAATAACATATTTCCACAAAGTGTACAATTTTAGTAAAGAAAATAATAATACATATATATAAATACATATAAGTTTATACATACACATAAAAATGATATTTTCATGTATATATTTTTTGATAATCAAAGAAAAAACTTTTTTTTAAAAAGAACAGTAAGTTATTATAAATTGTGCGTGATTAGGACAAGGATGCATGAAGAGAGGATAAAGAGGGGAAGGGAGATGTACATATTTATTATTATAATGTCTACTAAGTTTCATAATGCATTTTTAGTGTAAATTTTAAATCTGACAGAGTGATGTTTGTGTAGTCTGTGTCTTTGCATTTTGTATTGTACACTAAAAAAGTCCTACATAAAAATGGCATTTTTAACATACGTTGTTTTACTTATTAGTACATGAAATAGGTCTACAAATCCTGGCTGGAACATATATTGTTATTAAAGTAAAGCTAGGGTTTCCTAGGACAGCGGTGCCCGTATCTTAAACGGCCGTAGTGAACGGTGATGCGGTGGACAGCCGTCGTAGTGGTGACTAGAGAGTGGTTTTATTTTTTAACGGTGTTATCAACACCATTTTTATAGGAAACCACTCTTTAGTCACCGTTACGACGGCTGTCAACCGCATTAATGTTCACTACGGCTGTTAAAATACGGGCACCGCTGTCCTAGGAAACCCGAGCTTAAGTAATTCTGCTCAGTCAACTATTCCTGTCATATTTTATGAAGCAGTAGTTGGTCCACACACTCTGCGGTATTGTTATTACGTCCTTATGTGATTCTTCTCCACTACCGAATTTTTTTGGTAGTATAATTTATTTTAATTTTTTATTTATTTAATTTCACATACGCCCAAAGGGCATTAACAAAAATAATACAGTTAAGTACATACATAGTAAGAAATAATTTAAAAAATAAACAACATGTTTTTTTTGTATACGCGTAGAAACAGAAAAAAATTTTGCAATCTTAAATGAAAAGTGAAAAAAAGAAAAGAAATATGGATATAAGATAATATTTTCAGTTTGACCAAATTTTTGCAAATTAGGACTGGTTTCAACTCCCTCGGGAGCTGTCAATATCAACATTTTACCACAGAGATGAAGAACACTTTAGAGAAGGTTATTTAAGTCCAGACATCTACAGGGCTTATGACCTGTCATTGGCTGGTTTAAGTGGCCTCTTTACACACTGTGTAACATTCACCATTCTGCCTATATTTTAACATCTTCACAAACATTAACAGATGAAAGAATTGAAGGGAAAAAGGATCACACACTCAAACATATTTGGTATGTATTTTTTTAAACAGAAATAATTTTTTTTTTAAATGATACAATTATTTTATTTTATTTTGTACACTTGCCAAACACAAGAGTCGGATTTTTTTTTTGCAAGTTTCATTCATTGCTTTGTTATTTTATTTAGTACACACAATACGCAATTTTTTTATAGCACAATTTTTCATTTTATGTCTCGAATTGTTAGAAAATTCCGTGTAAAGTTGGGACTCTTCTTTAATAAAATCAATACATTTATAAATATTTTGTTAAAATTTTGTCATTTTGGCTCCCATTCTTAAGCCTTTCAGTTCTTTCATGCAGTTATCGACATACATGTTGAACAGCCATGGTGACATCACACATCTCTGTTTGACTCCTTTATGAATGTCAAACCCCGATGTGTATGATCCATTTACCCTAACACATGCAGATATGCGTATATTATTATGTACTTGTGGGAGGTATAGTGAGCGGTGATAGCAGGGTGTCCGCTGTCTTTCGGATGAATATAAAAATATTTAAGCGAGTGACTGTGGATTGCCTAGCAGTCGCTTCTTGCTATGCTGCCTGCGGGTGTGATACCCTACCGTTACCACACCATAATGATGCAACTTGCATCTATCCTGTTACGGGTTTACCTACATAGATAGATGCAACAAAAATAATAATGTTGAAAATATACAGAGAACATTCTAGTCTTAGGAATTACATATAAACATTTTTTAATGTATGTATGCATTGTATTAATATTATTTTTAATATGTAAATGTGATTGTTTTCCTTATGCCCAATAAATTATTATCAAACCACAGTATAATTAAATATTTTATTTCAACCCTCCTGGAAAATACATGATACACCTAAAACTAATCCATTTTAAATTATTTTGTTATTTAATTCAAGATGTATGTACGTTAAAGACATACCTATAAATATTTGGAAATAATTTTAATATCATTTTAATAGTATCGACGTGCCTTTCGCCGATGAAGTTAATGTACCCTATTATTTGAGATTCAATTATTTTATCGTTAAACACATTCAATTAGTGAATAATTTAAGATATAAAATAATCGCTTCTCTGTTGAGATATACCCTTCTTAATTGTAATCCTCATGTTTTACGATTGTAAATTTTAAATTTTGATTTAACAACTTTTTTTTTCTACCGACCAGTTTAAAAGCCAGTCGGCCTCGTGGTGTAATTGCCTATCATGCAAAAGGTATCTGTTTCGATTTCCGATATGGTTGATTAAAAAAGTTTATTTAAAAGAGTGTTTTCAAACTAAAATATTTCATAGTCCCTGGACTGGTACCAGCAGTTGAGCGTAAAGCTAATCATTTCACCTTCATGCAACAAAAATAATCAAGATACGCTGCGATTGGTCACCAATACAGTGCCCTATGCACCATTAGGTGCGAAAAGGGGATGATGATGATAAGTGACAAGGTATATGTACATAATAAGAAAAAAAAACAAATCAAAAATGTTTCCTTAAGTCCACTCCTGTCTAGTTTTGAGCGTATCCATCTCAAGTTACGCTTCCCATCCTTACAAGACAAAGAGACTTGATTTAGTTGTTCTGTACGAAGCACAATAGTGATAGAATAAAATATGATAGAATTCATTTGTTAAGTATACCTTGGTAAAGAAGCTTGCGTAGCTTTGAAACCTGTTGGTAGAAAAAAAAAGTGGTTAAAAACAAATTTGTTTAATTTATTTAATATAATTTTTCATTTTATTTTTCCACGTCCGCTCACGTGGGCATCATCAGACGCCTCCAGGAAACCATATTGTTAGCCAGCGCAAACCCCTTCTTCCACGTCAATTCCGCCTCCCTAAGTTCCACCAAATAAAGTCGAAAAATCGTCATCGACGGCCTTCCAGAACAGAGAGAGCCTGCAGGTGTGAAGAAGAGGCATCTTGGGTTGAGACTCTCCCGAGGCATCCACAGCATATGTCCAAGATAAGCCCACGGCCGCACCCTTAATTTTTTGTTGTAGAAGGCTGTTGCGCATGTTTGTAGACTTCGAACCTCTTTATACCTACTATTCTCTTTAAGACCTTACTCTCAAAACTCAGAAGTTTGGTGTTTTGTTTTTTGGTAAGGTGCCAAGAATCGCATCTATGTAGGATTACTGGCAATAATCAAGAGTTGAATAATCAATATTTGGTTTAGACCGAGTAAGGACTAGAGTTCCAGACAGCACGCGTCATGTTAAAAGTTGCTCCATCAATTCCTAGGCGATTTTCGAGCTATTAGTGCGTGCTACCATCCGCAGTTATGTGAACTCCCAAGTAATTAAAGCTGTCAACTTTCTCGATCCTTTGCTCATTATAATAAAGGCTGATCAGAGACAGGACAGGATTTGTTGCACATAATCTGGATCACTTTTGTATTAATATTAAATCACATCCGAGCAGAGTTTTTTTGCAGCTTCAACAATTTCCTTTAAACTAATAACTTGTGGTCTCCTCAGTATTCCATACACAAGATACGGCTTGAAAATATTCAGAAAACATTTTTGAGACATCTCAATTGGAGATCCAGATTTACGGACTTTAACTATAAAACTTCTTGTCATAAACATATTATACTTAGTCTTGAGGATCGTCGTGTGGTATGAGATATGGGGATTTTACATGATATTCTTATTGGACGTCTTGATAGTCCTGTTCTGGTTTCTGAGTTAGCCCTGGCTACCGCACCCGTCACACAAATTTATCTCTTTTCCATGTACCTACAGTTCGCACCAACTATGCACAGAACTCTCCTATGATTCGCTTAACGCGTAATTATAATGTATTTTTCAATAACATAAGGCATATTTAACTGCAGTAAACTCACTTTTAAAACCCAAATTAAAAAACTGTTTTATGAAAAAAAAAATGTTTCTTTATAAAAAAATATATTTTTACATTATAAATTTAAGTTGTTTCTATTTACTCATATCAAACACACACTCACCCTGTCCATAAACCTACCCTCACACCCATATACACTCACACACATATTCACATACCTACCAAAACCACACTCCACTGTTTTACACACGCATCCTCACACCAAAAAAAACTCTATGAATTCTATGAATTAATATCTAACTGAACTGGATTTTTATAATTGTATTTATGTGGAAAACTGATTTGGCTGTATTTTACGTTTTTTTTTATAATGTGTATATTTTTTTGTATTGGTTTTGTTTTTCTGATTAAACAAAATAAAAATAAATAATACTTTAATCTTAATCATTCTCCTTTTTGTATCCAGCGGTGCAAAGGTACTACAAGAATTTATCACTCGATCATCTGTTACGATTTGATTGTTTTGGGGGGCATTTTAGACGAGTTAAATAATATGTAACACATATTATGGTAGCAAATATGTAACTCACGATTGGAAAATAGGAAATAATTTGTGCTGAGAGGGATTTAAATATAGGGTCTCTAGAGATGGATTCACGGAAAAGTAACAACCCGGCTCATGGATAATGATGATGTAAAAAAATTCAAACAAAACTAAGAAACAAACCATGGCGGTCTCCGTAGTGTAGTGGTTGGAACACTTGAGTCGCGCACTCGATTCCCGGTGAGAACATAAATATCAAAATATAATTCACCCCTTCAATTGGGCCCCCTGGCCTCGTGTGATGCAAAAAAAATAAAATCACGCCGATTTTTCGTGAAGGTTGGCAGAGAAGATAGAATGCCATATCACTCTGTCTTGGCATACAGATCTCCCTTTCTCTACATTCATGCATCTTCTCATGCACGCGCACCGATTATTCCAACTTTTGACATGTTAATCCTTAAGTATTTGTTGGGTTTGGTCACGCCATGTCTTTCGCGGTCGCATCATAAATCTTTTCAGCCGTTCTTTCGCTGTCCATTTGCTCTTCTTGTCCAAACCAACGCCGACCTCCATTCTTGATTTTGACAATAATACTCCTCTCAGCCTTACATAATGCACGGATCTCGACATTTGTGCATCTATCGTACAAAGTTTTATCATACATTCACCTGAATAATCGCATTTCGACAGCATCCTGCCGATTTTCATCCCTGTTTTTACAATTCCCTACTTCAAAATAGTTTTAACGTGAAACAATTTAAGTTTATCTTTATGACGTCTCGAGGATTTTCAGATTTGATCTTCGCTCTACCACAACCTGAACTCCATTTTCATATTCTTATTTTGGAACGGCCCAATGAATAAAAAACCCTTTATTCGTTATTTATAATTTCAATAAGTAATTATTTAGTTTTAAACTAATACGTATTTGAAATGTAATTTTGGGAAGGATATTGCTCTTAAGTGAAATTGGTCACCTTTCGTCCGGCAGAGCTTTTAAGCCGGAGCTTTTAAACGCCTTTAAAGCTTTTGGGTATAATGAGACCCTCGAGGGGTTTTGGGTCAATTAAGCTCGGTGGTCTACCAGATACAAGCATGAAGCTTTTATACTTCTAAACAAATATTTTAAGATTTTTTAACACGGTGAACCAAATATTATGTTATTTTTTTATTTATGCTTTATTTAGGTACTTCATTACATCTTAAAAACTAATTCAAACTTTTGATTTTATCATAATTCAAACAATTTTCATTATTTAATTGATGTTTCTTCATACAAAGGTACAAATTACAAAACTATCGACGTAACTCTATTTCAGAGAGGCCAAGTGCCCTGTGTTGAGTTGGAATACAACATAATGAAATGTGGAAGCATGCATATCATAAAAAATATCAAAATAAAAATTATTACACAAATCTATCAACATGTATTTGTAACAGGTACATCAGGATTAAATAAAAATTAAATTAATCTTGAATAAAAAAATAAATACAGAAAATTGGGGTGATTGGTAAACTTTTCACTGTTTTAGTCAAATTTGCAGAACGAAATTCACGTTTTGACTGTGTCCATAACTCAAAATCGATACATTTTGAGTAACAACAGTCTTCTACGCAGTGTGCGATATGGGAAATAAATTATTACAAGTTCGTACATAAATTCTAAGAATATTGTAAAATATCATTTATTTAAAAAAATATATTCATACTGTGGCGCCTCCGTCATAGACAATCCTCAAGGACCTACCGAGGAGCGAAACCACACAAGCAAACGCAGCTCGTCAAGTTACCAGCCTGCGGTTCGATACCCAGCCGGAAGTAGAGGGAGACAAGAACAAAGGCTATAAAAAGCGCGAAGTTCAAGGCCCGTTCTTCTCTCCTTGTCCGAAATTCAACTGCAGTGCTTCCTCACATAAAATTAGTCTCCTATAAAACACGTGTTAGATGTAAATTTGAATTAAGTTAGATTTTATTGAATGTGTAATAAAATATCTTTGCATTACACGCTAGTTTCTTATAAAATAAATAGTGTTATCCATGTAAGTAAGCCGTTCTTATTTCTTGTGTGATAAAATATATATATATGAATCCTTTTCCCCGCCACCTTCTGAAAAGAACGTAGTAGGGTGTTGAGCGAGAGGTCATAAGGTACCGACGGGACCGATTGCAGGCTCCAACAGGGACGCGAGCCCCCTAGCGGATGGATGCAGGTAAAAAGGAAGATAGCCTAATCCTACCTCACGCACACGCCCGTGAGTACAAAAGTTACACACAGCGTGTACAGAGAGACCCCAACAGGTAAGCAAAACGCCACACACACCCACAATACAAATACAAAATTTGAAAAAATAAAAAATAAAAACGTTTCCCAAACTCTATGAGGCCAAGGGCCTTGTGTTGAGTTGGGATACAACATAATGGAAAGTGGAAGCACGTACATGATTAAATAATAGCAAAAATAAAAATTAAATGTTATTACGTAAGCATACATATATTTCAAAGGACATTTGAACAACACGCTTAAAATTATATAAATCTATGCAATATCTCGCCGCAGTCTCCTGAAATGGTATCTTTCTTTAGACAAAATCCAGACTTGTACGCTCTTCCTGAAAATAATTTTTGTATTGAAGAACTTTATGTGTTTATAAATCATGATTTAAATTTGTCTACAAAATTTTTGATTCTAAACCGAATACACGATTTTCGAAAAGTTAATCAAAGTCAACTTGAACATAATCATAATACTAGAGAAAAAGTAAAGATCAGATCTCCATTGGAAGCGCTGAGAGCCAGAGAAACTTGGCAAAATGGCTTCCAAAATTTTATGATTTGTGTTTTACTTTAGGTGTTAATATAGATTTTTTAAAACTTAAACAATCTTAGAATATATTTTAATGTACAATTGGTATGATCATGGTATGAACTAGACAGACATGGCAAGTGTGTCATCTCAAGTCAGGAGTGATAACGCCGCTTGCTTCTTGGATGTTGTAGGAACACATTGACAATACTGTTGAGAGAGATTTTGTTAACCGATCTTAAGATCTTTGGCAAAGAGGAAAAGAATCGGACATTGGTTCTAAAATTACCCACAGCAAAGACAGCATTGGTACGCAAGTTACGGTGAGGTACATTAAGAATAATCTGAGCGAGGATCTTATGGGCATCTATATAGTAAGATAAGACAACATGTGAGAGGAATAAATATAGATAGAATGGTGAATGTAACACAGTGTCTAAAGTGGTCACTTGATGCCTTGATGCCCAAAATCCCTTGACCATGTCAAACCAAATCATCGAAAGGGTCGAGAGTATTAAATACCTGGGGGTATATGTTCCGGATAATGGTAGCTTTCAAAAAGATCTGGGAGTGCGGCTAGGAATAACAGGCGCCACATTCAACAGTATGAAGGCTGTCTTATTCTCCTATATGGATGCGAATTATGGCACCTCATTTAGGCCCGAAACAGCAAAATGCCGAGTTTTAAGAATTGTTGTCTCCAAAGAATCTTGGGTATGCGGTGGTTTGACTTTGTGCGGAATGAAGTAATAAAAAAACGGACGCAGCAAACTCCGGTGACAGCTGTCATCAAACGAAAGCCATACGATTGGTTTGACCATGTACTGCTTACGCCTCCTGAGAGCCTTAACCACGCTTGCCTACTTTACAAGGCATCAGGTTCTCGACGTCCTGGACGTTCACTGCTAACTGTTTGTCGGCAGTTCTTTTTAGAACTACAGGAGTCAGAGCTGGCAGCCGACAGAGATGCCTGGAAGATCTTCGTGGACACCGTATGTTCCAACTAGGGAGAGGACATTGAATGATGATGATGATAGTGGCCACTTTAACCAGCGTATGATAGGACATTGTGCAACAAATCCTGTCCTGACCCGGATCAGCTTATGTATAATAATGGATAGAGAATCGAGAAAATTGACAGATTTAAATACTTGGGAGTTCACATAACTGAGAATGGAAGCACGCATAAAGAGCTCGCAAATTGCTGGAGCAACTTTTGACATGATGCGTGTTGTCCATAGCTCTAGTCTTTATTCGGTCAAAGTAAAATGCTGATTATTCAACTCTTTTATAATGCCAGTACTCTTACATGGGTGTGAATCTTGGCACTTTGCCAAAGCTCACAACACCAAACTTCTGAGTTTTGAGAGTTAGTGCTTGAGGAGAATATTAGGTATAAGGTGGTTCGATTTGATAACAAACATTAAAGTCCGAGAACGGACGCAGCAGCCTCCTATAACGAGTGTCTTGAGGATGCGGTGGTGGACCAGGCTTGGACATGTTTTTCGCATGCCTCAGGAGAACTTAAACCCAAATTGTCTCTTCTTTAAACCTGCGGGCTCTCATCGTCCTGAAAGGCTGTCGATGAAGATCTTTTGACTTTATTCGGTGGAACTAAGGGGCACTGGATTGACGTGGGAAGAAGCAAAAGTACTGGCTGGCAATAGAGTCTCCTGGAGGCAACTGGTGATGTCCACATGCTCCACTTAGGAGCGGGTGTGGAAAAGAAGAAGATGATAGGTCATTATTCCTGTAGATGCCTAGACTTCTTTTTTAATTTATCTAAAATGTTCTTTATCTCTGTCGCAATATGTTGATAACAGCTCCCTACGGGGTTGACTCCAGTCCTTGTTTTGAAAAATTTGGACAAACTCAAAACATTGTAAATAAAATTCAATTAAAAAAGGCTACGCAACACCCTGTAGTTTTGCGTAACCGTGTTTGGTCTTGTTAATTAAGTTACCTGTGCTTTTAGTAAAGTCCACCCAGTATAATAATATTATTTTGTTTTCCTTTTTCTATCTGAGAAGCGGACAGTCGTTGCGACATACTTATGTATTAAAAAACCCTTTGACCCACTTCACACGCATCGTCCAAATCCAACGGCACGGTCAAATTAGGCAATTGAAACAATCGGGAAATATCACATACTACGATTACCGATAAAAACATATGAAATGGATTAAGACTGATTAATTGTTTATTCAAAATCAATATAAATATTGTAGAGAAATGTTTAAATACGTAAATTTAAAAAAAGAAATTAAATAAAAACGTGGTAATAGAAAAACGCGACGCGTCTCGGTTGTTATGACGTCAAGATTCATGAAATCGTTCTACTCAATTTTTAATGACAGGAACAAATAAACATGGATTGTGACGTATTAGGGGCGTGGCCAATGGAATGACCGTATTTGCGCGAATTCAAAATTACAAATTTACAAGTATTTTTTATGCTACTATTAGCAAAAAGATATTTATTTACCAGACTTTCATAGACCTTCATTGCTCTCTTTAAATGTTAAAAAAAATAACCGTGATATTTCCCTATTCCACAGTCGGTGCCGGCTCAGTATTTCAATTACAAATAACTATCGACGTGCTTAAAAACATGCTAAGCATTTGAGCGATCACAATGAACAATAATGAACATGCTTAAGTTATCGCAGTCACAAGCCAACGCGTGTGTAATCTCCAAGTCGACGCTCGTGTCGAAAGTTTTTTGTTTTCCTTGTAAATAAATACAGTTTATTGTCGAAAAATCGGCGTTTACTGTTAAAAATAATACATTAAATTGCATTAGCAAAATAGTAAGGAGTATCTTATTCAAAAAAGTGAAAATTTCATTTTAATAACTATGGTGACTGCTTTTTTTTACATTTGGCTTGCCAACCGTCGAAATAGCACAATAAAATTTAAAAAAATGCTGTTTTTGAATATTTTCCATATTTACACCGGTGAAATTCAAATATGTGATTGCGCAGCAGGATTATACATCGTGAAACGTATATATTTTGACATTTAATATAGGTGTTCACGGATGTTGCATTGTGATCGCGAATACGATAAACAACCATGCTGAGAAATTGTTACCTCGTCACTTATTAGCACGTCGATAGTTATTTGTGATTCAGCTACTGAACAATGAAATATTGCGGTCGAAAAAAATTTTTGTCGGCCTCGTGGTGTAATGGTCAGCGCGTTTGCCTAGCATGCAAGATGTCACGGGTCGGATTCCGACATGGTTGATATGAAAAATTTATTTAAAATAGTGTTTTCACACTAGAATATTTCAAAGTCCCTGGACTGCCACTTGAAGCGTTAGACCGATCATTTTACCTTGATGCAACAAAAAAAGATCAAGATACGCTGCAATTGGTGTACCAATGTAATGCCCTATGCACCATTAGGTGCTGAAAGGGAATGATGATAATGATGATGAAATAAAATTAAAAATTAATATTTCAACCCTGTCAGAGATTGAACCCAGGATCTCAAGAATGGTAGACAAACGCATCAATTGCTACACGACGAGGCGGACTTATCTGCACTCGATTTTCTTATTCAAGATTTTTATTTGAGATTAGTCGAGTCGAAAACAATCTCTAGGATCCTGGTTCTTTTCCACAAACAGAACTGTATTTTTCATCCGCCTGTTAACATGTTTTTTTTTACACAACAAAAATAATGTTTTTTTTTTATCAAAACACAATGAATGAGAAAGTTAGTTAGTCTTGATTTTATATTTTTATTTGATAATATTAAAGCGATATTAAAAAAAAAAAATATATATATTTCGTATTTTTAGAGCTTTCAATCTTTTAGTTTTGTAATTTTGAAAGTACTCCCCATCTGACGCTTCAAGTTTTCTTCCTCTTCTTCTCGGTAAACTCTGCTGATTGATCAGTTGACTTACCGTAAACCGGAAATCTATCACAACTCTCTTTTCTTTGTTTGTTTCGGAAGAACTACTGATGTCATTCAAAATAGTTCGCTTTTATCAAAACATTTTTATCATATTTTTCATACATTTCCAAGAAACTTCGCTGTACAATTTAATACTCTAATTTTAACAGCGCGTCGAAATCAGTTTTTTTAGCCAATTTACCGTGGGGCTCATTAAAAAAACAATCTTTTCAGGATAATTTTGAAATCGTAAGCATACAGCACAGAAAACTCGGGCGTGAGAAAAATATATTTTTATTTTTTTGTGTTCTTATCGGGATCGAACCCCGAATCTTCCGTGCTAAAATTCAAGCGTCTTAGCCATACACCACGGAGATCGCCTTTAAAATCATTATTTATAAGTTTTTTGTTTATCTATGTTTGATGTATCAAAGGTTTTTTCAACTATTTTGATATTGTGTGGGATTTCCCATAATCTTGAATATTATCTGAAGGTCAATTATAAATCTGTTGTATTTGGAAAATAATTGAGGTAGTCATGCGGGTCGAGAATAGAATGAATATTGATATTGCACATTTTACAAACGTAAATTAGATTTCAAGAACATTCATATTAAATAATATTCTAATAATTTATTTATTTATTTACATACATAAGTTTATTGTACATTATTTGAGACATAAGTCCCAACTCCATGGGACTAAAAGTCATGTCATGAGATGGGACAAGCAATAAGTGGACTCATATACATGAGTAAATCACCACAAATATAGGATCAGACATAAAAATAATTTTAAAAAGACATATGTAGGTATAAATATAGCACATCCGCATGGTAAACAGTAAACTCAAACATTCAAAAAATCATCCCACTCAAATCCCTCCTACAAAAGAAAATCTAGTCCTTAACTCCTTTCTTAAAAATATTTTTTGTCCTTGAGAGCTTAATACGCTCTTTCGAAATATTGAACACTCTCGGTGCGATAGATGAGAGATGCCTTTGAGCAAACGTCGTACGGGTTTTGGGTATGACATAATTTGTGCTCTGGGAAAACCTCTTACGAACATTTTGCTGAGATCTATTCTCATTGTTCGACCAAAAGTGTGTAAATGCTTCTTTTAGGTACAGTTTTCACATATCCAGGATCTTCATGTTTTGACTGTTTTGATGGGTATGTTGGAGGGCACCGGACTATTATTTTTAATTATAATATCTTAGAAATTATGAAAGACATTAAATGGATGCCGAACAACACCCCCAGCCAGCAATTCTATAGGTTGCAGTGGATTGAAATACAGCAAATTGTTTGGTAGTGAACTGTTGTTTATACAGAATGTCAGATATTTCGTTTTATCGATATTAAATGTTAGAAGATTATCATCTAGCTATTGTTTAACAATTTTTATACCTCAGTTTGGTTTCTGAAATACAGTTCCAGTCACCAGCCTCGAATAACAAAACTGTGTTGTCGACAAACGAAATAGTTTTTCTGGATTTATTTATTTCGCAAAGAGAATTTATGTAGACTTCAAATAAAATTGGTCCCAAGACGCTGCCCTGGGGAACTCCAAAAGTAATAGTTGACAAAATTGTGAAAATATGTATATTTTGTTTTTTTCTTTAGTTTTAAAATATTACAAACATTAAAATATATGAATATCTCAATATTTACTAAAATCTAATTATCATTAAACTGTTTATTGATTATCGAAATTTCTTATCAATGCACACTATGGATTTAAAGAAAAATATTGCAATAGAACCAAAAATTTTCAATTTTGGGAAGAACCAGAAGATTTGTTGCTTAGGGTTTATGTAAAATCACATATAACACAATCACTGAACCACACACCAACCACCGCAGCAGCATATTATCCTATCAAATTGAATATCCAAAATATAAACAAAATCACCATATTGCAAAACAGAGCTTCAATAATAATCTCGAGAAAAAATTCAAATACACAAGGGTAAAGTCGATGTTAAATAAATTCAAAGTACTAATACATTATTAATAAAGAATGCCAATAATACTTTGTATTCATAGCAGATATATATAATGATTATTAAATTATTTTATTTAATTAGCTATGCATACTTAAGTACTTTTTAAAAAGAAAGATTTGGGTTCTTATGATTAACTCAAATATTTAATTTATGATAGCCATTTTCAACGAGTTGTAAATAACTCACTATTAGAAAATGGGAATAAAGTTGTGGTAGTGTGGGGTGCGAACCTCGGAACTTTGATTCGTGAGTCCACGACACTAGCCACGGGACCACAACCCGATTTGAAGTTTTTTACAAAAGGCTGAGTCATGTTAGATGGAGACTATCCTAAATAGACAACGCTCCGTATTAACTCTCCAATTCACTAGTATTAAATAGATTTCCTGGTATTAAGTATGTAAACTTATTTATGCAATTAATTTGTAAAATAAAATAAAATAAAACAAATCTCTGTACAACAATTCGCTAGAGAAGCCTTATATTTCTATTGCATAGAACAAAAGTGTTCCATATTTTTGGATTGGTTTTTAGTTAAACAATAAACCTGTAATGGACGATTTCAGTTTGAGCTTGTAATTCTTGACCTAAGTACCCACGGCCCGTTGTATTGCTGTAAACTGTAGCTTACTCCGAGGTAGATAATCATTGAACGATTTTTGTACGTATGTGCGACTCTATTAGCCTGTGGCGTATTATTACTCTAAGTTTACAATATCATAACATTCGTTCACAAAACCATTAACTGTAATAAAAACACGTAATTTCGGAAAACCAAAAGAACTTTTTCAAAGCCAACCCAAATACGATTAGTTTTTAAGAGCTAACTTATGTGCTACGCACATATTTTTAACACTTTTTTTTCTTCTTTCTTTCTCCACATTCGCTCCTAAATGGAGCATGCGGACACCACCAGACGTTTCCAGAAGACTCACCTCCTACTTCGATCCCGCGTTCTATAGTTCCGCCGCATAGAGCCAAAAGATCTTCATCGATGGCCTACCAGAAAGTGAGAGCCCGCAGGCGCAAAGAAAAGACTTAGATTTAGGTTCTCCTGAGGCATGCGCCGCACGTGTCCACTGCCGCATCCTCAAAACGTTCGTCGTCGGAGGCTGCTGCGTCCATTCTCGGGCTTCAATGTTCTCCTCAAGAACCTACTCCTAACACTTTGAGCACCGGCCGAATAAACATAGAATTTACCCTGTGCCCGGCCCATTTTTTAAAAATTTCATGCTTTGTGAAGGGTTTCTTAAAAGTGTCATAATTATGAAAATACTTGGTTAAATCAATTAAAACTTCTCATATCTATTTGAAATAGTTAAATCAGTCATTTTTATATGATAGTTTTGCCAACATTGGCCTTTATAAGGAGAGCCACATTGCAATGTTCGCACATATACACGGTCTCACTTCTTTTTTTGGGCTTTGTATCCCGGAGCGGTGTAAACACGTGATTATAATAACCACGCGTTGCGTCCCGGTCCCGTGTTTTCACGTGGTTTACCAGCAGCAAAAAAGCACTAATAAAAGTCACTAGAGGTTAGTAAAATGCGCTTTTTTAGACAGTTGGTAAGCCACGTGAAAACACGGACCGGGACACAACGCGTGGTTTTATCATCGCGTGTTTACACAGCTCTGGGATACAAAGTGTTTAATATTAGCGAAGGTGTTTTTTTCAGTAAAATATATCACCCAGCTTGATGTAAAAAACTAAAAATTGCAAAAAATTTACTTGGCCAGTTTTCCTTGTACGCTCACGATTTATGTAATATTCTTACAGTAATTATACGCCACTTACATTACAATATTCGCACATACACAGGACCCCACTCCTTTTTTGTGCTTTGTATCCCGGAGCCGTGTAAACACGTGATTGTAATAACAATGCGTTTTATCCCGGTCCCGTTTTTCCGTGGTTTACCAGCAGCGAAAAAGTACTAAAAAAAGTCACTAGATGTCAATAAAAAGCACCTTTTTAGACAGCTGGTAATCTACGTAAAAACACGGGACCGGGATACAAAGCATGGTTATATATATATTTATATGGATAATTTATATAGCGCCGTTTTTGTGAAAATCACCTCAAGGGCGTTGTACAGTAAATAAATATCCCACCACGTCTTGCAGCCACAGAGCGCATGGACAATAAGAAATCTAGCCCCCATTTACTTTTTTTTTTTATTTGACAATAAAGTTTAGAGATTAAGTGATATTTAAAAAAAAAAAAAAAAATTGAATAGAAGTTAGATTACAACAAGTCTTGCAGTTACTGAGGGCAAGGACGGTTGGAATTCTAGACCTCATTTACTAAATTTGGATATTTGATAGTTAATAACACCATTACCTATTAAAGCTCGATTACTTACTGTCTTGCAGCTACAAAGTGCATGGACGAGTGAAATTCTGGCAACTTAAAATTATCAATTAATTTACAAAAACAAACGTTGAGCATAATAGTAAATTTGTAAAGTAAATTATTATGAAAATAAAACTTTGTTATCAATGTTACACAATTTTATTCTTTTACAAGAACAAAGTTTCTGTTGTGTTCTTGTAAAATAATAAAATTGTGTAACACTGATAACAAAGTTTTATTTTCATAATAATTTATAATGAAGTGTTACGAAGTGAATGCCGATTCAATTAAAAATAATTTGTAAAGTGTTCGTGCTAAAAAGTAAACAATCAAAAACTTAACAGATAAAGCATTTCAACACTATGAATAACATAACAGATAAAAATATCCGAAGGGTAGCTTTCATAGATTTTGGGTAGTCACTAGTCACTGTCGCAGTGTCGCAAAAGTGCAAACACATGTTGTTTGTTAAATTCCTAGAAGATGGTCCGGTCCACGTGTAGTTGTCGGAGAGGGAAAGAAGCCTATTGTTCCAACGACTTTGTATCCATTTTAGTCTGTATTATTTCGTTTTATAATGAATATGAAATTCCCGCTCAATTTTATTTATTTTTTACATTATTATTTGACAAACGTGTGTATGAGAGTGGTTTGAGGATTGACGTATGATTTTGTATGTACGAGTATATTGAAAATATTATTTTAAATCTATTAAATCAATTATATATAATCACGTGTTTACACGGCTTCGGGATACAAAGTGTTAAAACTCAGAAATTTGGTATTTTGAGTTTTGGTAAGGTGCCGAGGTACGCACCTATATCACGTACCCACACGTATTGGCATTATACAAATGTTGAATAACCAGCATTTTGTTTTGGCCTAGAACAGACTAGAGTTCCAGACAACACGCATCGTGTTAGAAGTTGCTCCTGCAATTCGTAGGCGGTTTGTGAGCACTTTGTGCACGCATGTGCATCTTTCTCAGTTATAGGTATGCGAACTCCCAAGCATTTATCCTCTGCCCATTATTAAAGAGAGGCTGGTTAGGGACATGAAATAATTTGTTGCACGTAATCTGGGTATTTTCGGTATTTATTAAGACCCGTCTGGACAGAGTTTCCTACAGTTTTTCAACAACTTCATGAAGACCACCAACAGATTTTTCGAAAAAAATCGCATTGTCTGCGTTCTCCGAGTTCCACAACTTTAGGGGAGTTCACTTCTGTTGTTGCTGGCGAAGCTGCGCCAACATCGCCAGCAACTTTTTCAGCTTTATTTCCTCAAAGTACAATGACTACTTAAATTTCATTTGGCATGTAATAAAATAAAATTACAACATATGTATTTATTTTGTTCATTAATGCCCAAAAGGCATTTACAAAAAATAAAAATAAAATACATACTAACATACTAAATAATACAGAATATACACAAAACATATGTGAAATTAGTTAGAAAGGATATGATAAAAAGTTTAAGAAAGTAAAAAAAAAAATACAATACTAACAAAGGTATGCAAGAAAAAACAGTGAACATATAAACAAAAAATGCAAAGATATAAGCTTATGAAATAAATTCTGTAAAGCAAACACAGTAAATGAAGTGTTACGGTAAGCAAGAAAGACAAATTTAAGTTAAATTAATAAACAAGCAATCATTTATTATCGCGAAAAAAGAAGAAATAAAAATATGTTTAAATGAAATGCGTATTTGCCAATACTACAATGCAATTTGATATAATAGTAAAAAATAAAAAACAAGTATAAGGTAATAAAAATAAACAAGTAAGTAATTTTTTAATTTATGGGATTAAATTGTCAATAATAGTTTGACGAGCAGCTACAAATAAACTTGATATTGTGGACTTATAAGATAATAAAGAATTGGACAGAATGTCTACAGCCGTTCCATACGTGTTACCTAACCTATGCAGCCTCGGTATCAATGAATTGTTTTGTTGGTTGGAAGCAGTACTGGAGCAATGAAACAATAAAGTACTCCTAGTGTTGACAGCAGGTACTCTAAAATTAATCAATTCAAGTACTTTTGGTACGTCAAAAAGAGAGTTTACAATTCTATGCAGTACAATGAGATCATTAATAGTTCTTCTTTCAGAAAGTGTTGTTAGGTTGAGCAGTGTTAATAAATAGTCATAGTTCACATTTTGTATTGGAATGTTTAATTTGTAGTTTGTATATCGTAGACATTTATGTTGAACTTTTTCTATATTATAAACATGAACATTATAGCAGGGTGACCATATTGATGAATAAAAATCTAAATTACTTCTTACAAGAGAACAGTATACAGCCCTACATTTTTAATGCCTTGCTTGAAATTTCTTCGAAATAATATACAAAAGACAATTTTTGATCAAAAAATACCCCGAGATCCTTTATCACTGATACTGTAGAAAGATTGACACCGCCAATACTGTAACAAAAAATGAGTGGTTTTTTTATTCGATGAAAACGAATGATCTCACATTTTTTAGTGTTTAAGTACATTTTATTATCTTTACACCACTAACATATGTAACTTTAAAACAAATACGTATATTGTAGAACAGAAAATATTATTTCAAATGACGAATGATATTTATCATTTTGTTTTGCTTTTAATGCCAATTTTTAAATTTGGAAAAAAACAGGATAAAACTTATGTTAACACCTAATACATAAAATGTCACCACAGTCCTTTTCCGCACCTAATGGTGTATAAGGCAGTGCATTGGTACACCTATTGCAGTGTATTTTAATCACTTTTATTACATGAAGGTAAGATGATCAGTCTAACGCTTCAAGTACCAGTCCAGGGACTATGAAATATTCAAGTGTTAAAACACCCTCCTAAATCAATATTTCATGTCAACCATGTCGGGAATCAAACCCGAGACCTCTTGCATGGTATGCCACTACATCCACAAGGCCGACAAGTATATTATTACTTGTTATCTGTTATTAATTGTTCCGAAACATCATGATATTTTGAACTTTATCATAATAATTGGTCTAATTAATAAAGCTAGTTCATATAAAAACAGCGCTTAATTAAGACACAAATCGTGTCTAGTAGAAATATAACTAATTTTCTAAGTGTTCGCTCCGTCTCTAGTATATAATTATAATATTTAATATTACCCCAAAAATTACGTACCATTTACAAGTTACTCCGACGAAATTGTGATTATATTTTTGAAACAGTACTTTGAGTGTCCAAATGTTTCCAAGACAGACAAAAAATGAATTTAAAATGCAAATTTGTATATAATGTTAATTGTGCATATTGCCAAATGGCAATTTTTTCCAAACAACAATTGCTAGACAGTATGCAAATGATTTGACTCTTTCAGACCTGAATGGATATCTGTGGACATAAAAAATAATTTGTATCATGTATGTACTAAAAGAAATAAAATGTATTTATTTATAAATTTTTTATCTATACTCTCATCGGTATAGGTTGAAAATTATGGCTACAATTCTCGCTTTGTTGGCAGCTGCCCCGAACAAAGGCTGAGCGCTGCAATGGAACAAGTCAAGCAAGTTCTTTAGCCAAGAGATGCGCCTTCTACCTGCACTACGTCTTCCTTCAATCCTTCCCTGTAGAATGATTTATTAAATGTTATGTTTTTTACCTCTTATCACATGTAGAATGATTTATTAAATGTTATGTTTTTTACCTCTTATCACATGCCCAAAGTACCCATTTTTTTTATTTTCTTGTATCTCTTTATCTTGTTTTATCCGTCGGAGAACGTCCTGAAAGTTATTTTATTGCAAGGGAGGTCACGTATCCTGAAAAATGCAGCCTCGCGTCATCTCTATTCTGACTCTGATCTCTTGTTAACTACCAACCAGCGGCCCTTGTTAAAGATTTCATAAAAATTAAAATATGTATGTATTTAAATGCATTATTATAATAAAACTTTTTCAAATTATATGGTTTACATCTGTTTTAATGAATGCATTCAAACAAAACCTAAAATCATACACATTTCATTACTTTACCCATTGTAATATAATTTTACTAATGACTTTTTTACCCCTTGTTTTTCAGAAATCATTACAAAACCACACTCACGAAGGATGGGACACCAACAATAAAATAAAATACTTAAACTCATTAAAATAACATTATATCCATTCATTTGTTAACCCATAGAAAATTTGTCGATAATGATCCTTAAGATAAAAATAACTTTATTTAATTTACTTACATATAACTTTGAATTATGTATCCTTACCTCTGTTATGTATAAATACATTTAACTTTTTAATAAATATACCAGTCTCGAAGATGTCGCGAAAGCGATGAAACCGGTCACTGGATATTCCAAATTTGTGGATTAAAGTATCACTCGTGTTTTATTTATATAATAAATCATTACTTTATAGTTAAATTTATTTCAACCGAAAGAGAATACATCCTCTCTGTTGAAATAAATTTTAATATGAACAACTTCCTAGGGAGGAAAACCAGCCAGTCTGCAAGCATTTAGACATACTCAAACATTGTTTACTTTAAAGTTAAATTATTTTGATTTTAACTCTTTTATTCTCATAGTTATATAAAATAATGATTTACAACCCCTGCATGTACTTGTCTCCCACCAGTCTAGCGGCCTCCGTGGTGTAGTGGTCAAGACGCTTGACTCACGCACGGAAGGTTCCGGGTTCGATTCCCGGTGAGAACACAAAAATTAAAATGTGATTTTTCTTAAGCCTGGGTGCTCTGTGATGTGATTCACCACCGTACTTAGGCCTCCAGGCCTGTTGTGGTGCAAAAAAATCAAATAAAAAAAATAATGTTGGTCTCAATGAAACCCGGTTATTGGTTAAAATTATAAATAAAAATGGAATAAAACTATAAACGTATTTTTATTATTATAATATAAATCAAATAACGTTTTTTTTAAACAAACTCTTGGTCTTAAACTGTTATCGAATTATTAAAGTTTATGAAAAATGAATTTTTATCTTATATTACACGTTTATTCAAACAAATCCTTTTCGTTATAGCTAAATAAATCTGAAACTAGCTTTTAATATCATTAAGAAGGACGAGAAATTCACTCCAAAACAAAAAAAAATAAACAAGCCAGTCATAAGCTAGTTGTCAAACAAAAATCGTCAATTTTTATGTAATGCCGACCACCAACATAAGCAAAAAAAATAGAAATGATGTACTGAACAGAACTGAAAGAGTAAGCGCTAGTTTTTTTTTCATTCGGCTTGTGGCAGCCCTGCGCCTCCCTACAATACTTTACTGAAGGCTATTTAGCAGATGTGTTTTCTCATGGTCTTGTTAAGGGTCGCCACAGAAAATGTTTCAATCAACACTTTGGTTTTATATTTTTATTTTAATCTCCCATATTAAAAAAATCTACTGAAATAACGACTTAATATAACTTTGAATTTTGAACAACCTTTCTTAAATTTAATTAACGCATGTATTTTAAAAAAGGCGTTATTAATTTCTGTTTATTTAGGATAAGCTTTCTCGTATAGCATAGTAGAAGAGTTGAAGAATATGGATGTTTAAACATGGCCAGAATAGTTAATGTTACACAGTGTGTAAAACGGCAACTTAAATGGTCCCCGTGGTGTAGCTTTAAGTCAAGACTCGCACACGGAAGGTTCGATTCCCGGTGAGGACATAAAATTAAATATGACTTTTCTAAAGCTTAGGTGTAATCTACCACTGTAATTGGGTCTCTTTGAGCCTGTTGTGGTGCGAAAAAAAAATTACATGCCAATAACAGGACGTAAGCCTTGTATATGCCTCGACATATATTCACTTTCTAAAAATGTTTGCCCTCTCTGTTGTAATAAATTTCAATACTTATAGTTTAAAGAAAGGAAAATAATTCACTGGGCACATATGGGCATTTTAGTAATTGCGAGGAGAAAAGTAGCCGGGGCTACTCCCAACAGACAAGAGTCCGTTCAATCAAACATATGCCAATTGGCCGCAGGTTGAAGGACCATTTCTCTAGTTGTATACCGTAATGGAAAAATGAAGAAATTCTGTGGTTTGTCATATTTTTTTTATTTTATAACATACCACCAAAATAAGACAAAACTTTTAAAAATATTTTTATTTATCGAATTATCAGCGCTATAACTTTATTTTTTTGTGATTTATGAAATAACTCCGCCTACTACGTCGCAAGTTCTCTAAGGTGAGATCTTCTGATTAGTGCGTTGGCCTTCCATAAATATGAAATCTATCACAACACTATATCATTGATTGATTTTAATAAACTAGTGACGTCGTGCAAAATTTATATTTTTTTCATACATTTTCGTAAAACAGCCGTACAATCAACTGCTTAATATTTTTTATTATATATCCGATTTCCTGTAACACTGAACTCCCTCATTCAGCTAAATGAATCTTAGACACATCAGTAAAGGAATTTTTATTTCACAAAAGCCAAAAGTTGCCATACATTTAAATACGAATTACTAAGAAGTGAAATCTAGTATTGCCTGCAAACGTTTTGACATATTTAAAATACTGTTGATTTTTTTTTATTCAGTCGTTCTTAGTTTTGTATTATTTTTTTATACCACTTTTATTATGTACATCCCTAGCTGATAAAGTTTCGTGACATTGCAAACGTTTCTTACCCTCCAATGGGAAAAAGTTTATTTAAATTATCCCTTAGAATGCCACCCCATTGGTCCACGTAAAATCGAATATCGAACATCGATGACACTGGTATTAATTTATCATGTAGTTGTTGTGAATTTTATATTAGGAAAACCAGGCCAGGAACATACAGATGTCAATGTCATCAATACTGTCATATAGCAGACCGATACGGGGGAATAGAGCCTATTATGGCATAGTTTAAAAAAAACCGCATCCCTGGGGGACCACCGCCTAGACCTGAGTATTTTGTTTTATGTACATAATGGCCCGATACCTTATGGGTCTGGTCTAAGAAGGGTAAATTTAGCAAAATGAGAACACTCGCCGTTCACACGGAATAATCAGGGTCATGCCGAACACTCTTTTAGTGAAACGGAAGGCTTGTCGACAATGAGGAAGTTCAGTGGTTTTTTGTAAAATTTAAATTTGTTAATAGACTGTTAAACTAAGTCAATTTTTTTATTTTTTATTTTTATGTATCGTATTATCGGCGCTACGATTTTTCAAAGTTTTGTATTAACTCCGCGTGTAACGTCAGAGGTTCATTTCCGCTTATTCTCATTCAGTTCTTCCCATTGGTCCAGAAGCGACAAGCATACCTGAAATCTTCCATAGCTCTCAGATCATAGGTCGATTCACATGAACCAGTGACGTCATTTAAAGTAGTGCGTTTTTATCAAAATATTTTTTATTATTTTTTCTGTACATTTTCAAGAAACTTTGACGTACAATTTAATGCTTTAATTTTTACCCCACGTAAGAAAACATTTTTTGTATCCAATTTCCCGTAGGGCTGAAGTTCCTCATTGTCAACAGGCCGGCTTCTCCTGAAGAGTTTTAAGTGGTTTCCTCTCCACATGAGCAAATGCTGAGAAGTTCCTGATTGGCCCACATTAGAATATCCTTCCTGATCCCAACAGTTTAGCTAAAATAAAGTAATATAATAGCAGAAAAATTCTCTTTTAGAAATATAAACCTTGTATATTATAAGCAAGGTAAAAAATAATGTAACTCTCATTGAAAAAAAAAAAAAGTAACGAGGGTCTTTAAAGGCCTGGGCTTGGAAGGCGAGAACTAACTAATGGAGACCTATTACAATAGGTCTTCACTGGTTGCAGTGAAGTCAGAGCCTCAAATATAGGATTGACAATAAAAACAATACACAGGTAGGTACAACATCCATACATCAATGAGACGCACACGCGCCAAATGATTTTACTTTAAATCTAGAGGGTAAAATATAGGATTAACAAAATAAACACAGGACTTTAACTCTCAATAACAAATAGATGGCGAATCCACTGTTGCGTTTTGGAGTGCATCAATTTCATTTTCGCCGTAGTAACGTGAAGAAAATGACCTATAAAAGGACACAGTGCGTAGTAACTTAGTGCAGTCAATACAATTTAATCAGCTTAGTTCAGTCAATTCAGTGTATTTATAATTTTTTTATTAATTTATTTATTTGTTGAAATCTAGTCATTTTATGTTTATTTTATTTTATTTGGGAAATCAAAAGTTCTACATACATATTTATAGTAAACAAACAGATATAATGTATAAACTCAGAACTAATAACAGACTCCCACACAGTATACAAAGTTAATGAAGAAAATATATTACATATCAAATAAATACATATAAGTTTATACATTTGGCAGCCTCCGTGGTGTAGTGGTCAGGACGCTTGACTCACGCTCGGAAGGTTCCGGGTTCGATTCCCGGTGAGAACACAAAAATCAAAATGAATTGTTCTCAAGCCTGGGTGTTCTGTGATGTAATTCACCACTGTAATTGGGCCTACTGGCCTGTAGTGGTGCAAAAATAAATGAAAATGAAAATATAAAAATGTTATTTTGATGTACTCGTAAATATTTTTCAATAATCAAAGAATTTTTTTAAATATTTTTTTAAGAGCAGGAAGTTATTGTAAATTTGGCGAGATTAGGACAAGAATGCTTGAAGAGAGGATAAGGAGGGAAATGGAGATGTACATATTTATTATTATAATGTCTACTAAGTTACATAATGCATTTTTAGTGTAAATTTTAAATCTGACAGAGTGATGTTTGTTTAATCTATAAATTTTGTATTGTACACTGAAAAAGTCCTACGAAAAAAAGCATTTTATACAATACGCTTATTATATAACAGATACTTAAAACTAGACTAAAAATGATCTCAAACTTTTAATTATCAATATACGTACTGTGTCATAAATAAAGTTATATTATACAAGAAATGAATTTGGAAAACCATCATTAAAATGTTAGTACATATTTACCATTGTAAATTAAAAATAATATGAAAAAATAATATTATATTTATTCATCACTACTCACCCACGGTGACAATGCCCGCATGCTGTCGCTGATTTCCCCTTTGAATTTATTACTATTCAAGTTGAAAATATCACTCGCATTAGCTCCAATAATATTATTGTATAGGTTGAATATTCTATAAATGCACTAATTTTTTGCTGCATTAGTGTTTATATCGGTGCAGTAATATAATTTGATACATGGAAATGAATTAAACTTAGTAAATAGGGGCCAGTCAGTAATACCATTTAAAAGCTTTAATAGAAACGTTAAGTTAGCAATCTGTCGTCTATTATCCAAAGAGTTTATTATAAATGTACTCTTGCTTTATTATAAATATTGAATTGGTAATTATTTCTGTATGATGGACATTTAATTTATTTATTTTGGACTTTTTCTATTTTATATTTGTGGTTTTCATAGCATGATTATCATAGTATTTCATATCATCGCCGTTACTTTCGCATCTCGTAACTAAGGTGTGTGTTTTATTCAACATGTGACAAATAATATTGATGTTTTTTGTTGATATTTCTCGATAAAACTCCACAGTTAATGATTTTGATAAAATTATAAATAAAATTATCAATGAAAATTATTGGTTTAGTTTTATTTTTTTATTGTTTTTACCAACGAGCGCTTTCGCCTAAGTAGGCAGGCATCTTCAAGACTGGTGAATTGTTTACAATGTTTACAGCTTTTATTTCTTAACATATTTTCTGTCCTCTGTTAAAATATGTATTTGATCTTCTTATCTCCAAAATATGTTAAGAATAGTACAAAAGCTGAAAACGTTGTAAATAATTCACCAGTCTTGGAGATGCCTACTTAGGCGAAAGCGCTCGTTGGTCAAAATAATAAAAAAGTAAAACTAATCCAAGAAGTTTCATTTATAATTTTATTAATAATTTTTTCAAAATCATGTGTAATAAATACACATTAAACATCACCTTAGTTTCTTATTTCATCTCCAACTGGGGTAGCGGCTTTAACCTAACAATAAAAAACAAAATCTTACACACATTTTTTTCACAATTTGCCATCCAACTAAACAAAAGCCTGTTCTAAAGGTCAAATTGCACTAGAGCGTCACTGTGCAGCACTGCTTGGCGCGTCGCAACAACACGAAATATTATTTTCACTGTTTTGGATGAAACAAACGCACTTTAGCTGCGCTACACTGCATGGCCCTCCATACAAAATTTTGTCGCTAAAAATTCCCATGTTTTGAATACTATAAATCCTTGGTGCATTGATTGGTTTTTGATACCGACTTTTCTCATTTCCCTATTCATGTATTTGTAAGTTGTCGGTTTTAGGATAATGGCACTGTTTCATTTAAGGCAGCTCTCATAATAGCCGACTTTCCCCTACACCGTAGTGACACCGTGATGTCCATATTGTGGCTTTTATTGGAAATTAATTGAGACAAGTGTTTGTAACAATCACTCATTATATTTCTTAGACCACGAAGGCATGACGTCTTTACCACGCGGTCATTATTCAATTAAAATAAAATAAAGGTGATGTGTTAATATGATATACGAGTAATTCAAAGTTTATAGAGAAAATCTTTTTTTTCTAGTCCATCGAAAAACATAACCAAGGTAAGGAAATCGTAATTTTTAACTCCTTAAAAAGATTTAAGGATTCAATTAATGACGTTTTGATTCAAGCATTATTTTTCGGTTTTCATATACATTTCTCATCTATTCATAATTTTAAAAACCTGTCTGGTTACCATAAACGTGAGATTCTTAATTATAAGTAATTGGTTAGTATTTTATGCCAAATCAGCGTGTTTTTAACCTTAAGATAAATAAAAAAAATATTTAAAAAATAACGTATACGTCGGCCACGTGGAGTAGTGTCAGTACGTTTGTCTACCATACAAGAGGCCTCGGGTCCAATTTCCGGCATAGTTGACATGAAATACTTATATAAAAATGTGTTTTTACGCAAGAATATTACATAGTTCCTATACTGGAACCTGAAGCTTAAGACTGATCATCTTACCTTCATGTAAGAAAAACGATCAATATACATTGCGATTGGTGTACCAATAATAATAATAATAATCATGGTTTAGTAACAAAAATAACAATTTCTTTATCTACTACATACACACTTAGGTAATAGATTTCTCTGGATCATGTCTAGTCTGCCTAACTAGGTACAACCTGTTTTAAGGCAGACATTTTTCGAACAAACAATAACATAACTACCTACTAGTTAATGAATTATTGAGTGATACAATATCAATTTATACCATTTATTAATTAAGAATGATTTTGAGTAAATTTTCCGATTTTTCTCTACCCATTAACTATTTATTTACAAATTTATTTAATTAAATAAAATAAATAAAACAACTTTGTTTTTAACCATCATGATATCAAATTACCACCCGTGTAAGAAAAAAACCACTTGATTTATTGGGTCCACGTGTAGTATTTAGTGAACATGATAGAAATAAAATAAAAAGGAATCAATTTATTAGTTAACAATATTTTGAGTTTGTCCAAATTTTTGTAGACAAGGACTGGATTCAACTCCCTGGGGAGCTGTTTGTATTAACATATTACAACAGAGATGAAGAACATTTAAGAAAGGGTAATATAGAAGTCTAGGCATCTACTGGGCTTATAACCTGTCAATGGCTAGTTTAAGTGGCCACTGTACACACTGTGTAACATTCACCATTCTGCCTATATTTGAATATCTATATTTCTTCAATTCTTTCATCTGTTGATGTTTGTGAAGTTCAAGAGTTGAAACCTTTATTTATGCAGGTGAGATTCACCTAATTGAATTATTTCCCCTGCAAACTAGGCAACGCCTGAAAATGTTATTTTTTCAATTTCTATACTTCTTCATGGACCAGGTAATTTATCTGCATAAATAAAGGTTTCAGCTCTTTAACTTCACAAACATCAACAGATGAAAGAATTGAAGGAATATAGATGTTCAAATATAGGCAGAATGGTGAATGTTACACAGTGTGTAAAGTGGCCACTTAAACCAGCCATTGACAGGTCATAAGCCCTGTAGATGCCTAGACTTCTATATTACCCTTTCTTAAATGTTCTTCATCTCTGTTGTAATATGTTAATTCATTAGTTACTTAAACCTTGACAAAGAAGCTTGTTTGCTTTGAAACCGGTAGGTGAAAAATAAAAATTAGTGGTTAAAAACATAGTTGTTTTATTTATTTTATTATAATGAATAACCACAAAGTTAATATTTCAAATATAAACTTTATTTATTGAATTCAGGTCATGGTTTTGCAATGTTCAGATAACTTTTTGAGTATTTTGGGACCCAGAAACCTGAAATTTATTTGCTCAAATTCAGAGTTTGTGGTAGACCCCATGACCAATGCAGTGACCTATGCATCATTAGGTGTGGAAAAGGAATGATGATGATGAAAATATGCGTTTCATTTTAATTGAGACTTTTAACTTAAATACTAAAATAAATTTAAAAACTGAAAAATTGTTTTCAGGCATTGCTTAGTATGAGAAATAATTCAGGCATATGAATCTTTTCACAAAAATAAAGGTTTCAGCTCTTTAACTTCACTAAAATCAACGAATGGAAGAAATATGGATGTTTAAACATAGGCAAAATGGTGAATGTTACACAGTGTGAAAAGTGGCCACTTAAACCAGCCAATGACAGGTTATAAGCCCTGTAAATGTCTAGACTTCCATATTCCCTTATTTAAGGTATTCTCCATCCCTGTTGTAATTTGTTAATAAAATAAAGGTTGAAATTCAAGTAGACGGAAGTGAGCTTTTTCGACACCTCCTTTTATTTGTGTTCCATCGAACGAATAAAGCTGCCAAAGCTGCCTGCGATGTTTGCGTAAAGGGTGAAGATACCATGAATGAAAGTACAGCTTGTGGATGGTTTTTGCGTTTCAAAGGCGGTAGAACAATTGAAGATAGCGGTAAACAGTCAGGTGACTATCATTTATCTGCCAAGTCAATTCTACGGTGGTTTTAAGGGGATCTCTTTTCTCATGCCAACGAAGTGCATATTATATACTTCTGGTTTACCTTCTTTGAGCACAAAGATGCTGAGGCTACTAGATTACAGAGAGCTCCTTTGGGTAGCTTTTCTCGTTCGGCAACGAGCAACTTTTTCGTGTATGTGGGCACCGCCAAGGAGACATAAATCCTCAGATGCTGTGAGCGGTATGTGGTGGGCAAGTTGGTTTCAATCGAAGTCCACTGGTCGTCCAGAACACTCCGTGTCTTTCGGGTGGAATCGTTTAATTTATAGCGTCTGTGCCGAAAACTGCGCAAAATTGCAAACAGCTTCGGCAGTTTTATTTCCTCGACTAAACGCGAACAGGAGGCGTCGAAAATGCATACATTCGTCTACTTCACATTTCATGTTGAAGTAATTGTAATCAAATAAAATGATACGTGTAACGTTAAAGCATGACATATTACAACAGAGATGAAGAACATTTTAGAGAAGGCAATATAGAAGTCCAGGCATCTACAGGCCTTTGACCTGTCATCGGCTGGTTTAAGTGGCCACTTTGCACACTGTGTAACATTCAGAATTCTCCCCCTATTTGAATATCTATATTCTTTCGATTCTTTCATCTGTTGATGTTTGTGAAGTTAAAGAGCTGAAACTTTTAGTCTACAAAAATTTGGACAAACTCAAAATATTGTTGATATCCAATTTCTATAGCTCCCACCCTGCGTACTTGTTGGTATTAATTTTAATGAAAAGTTTCTGGAACATACAAATTGATCACTCAATCATTTCTTTCCTCTCTATTGAGATTTATCGAACCTTTTTTGTTAAATTTACTCAAAACGCAATCTCAATAATTTGATATGCTGTTTTTTTTTTTCTTTCTGTAAATATGATTTTTGCTATACAACATACATTCATTTTTTTATTATGACTTTAAATATGTTTCTTTCTATGTATTCTGTTTTTTTTCGCATTTTACTGAGTTTAAAAATATTTTTATGGACATATTTATATATTTTCATGGTTTTTTTTACTATGTTTTCACTGCATTTATTACTTTGTTTTTGCAACGTTTTTTTTACTACATTTTTACTATGTTTTTACAACATTTTTTACCATGTTTTTACTCCATTTTTTACTTTGTTTTTCACTTCGTCCTGTATCTTTATAACTGTTTCTATAAATTGATTACTGTTTTTTATATTTTTTGACTGTTTTAGAACGGGGTAAATAACCCTAGTTAGACAGTCAAAGCAACTTTACATAAATTATAATTTTGTGTATGTAATATGATGATAATAAATAATAATAAAATAATAATTGAGTCTACGCATATGTAATATTAATTTATTATTTGAGAATGTATTTAAAGTAAGTTTTCCGATTTTTCTCGACCTAAACCCAGTTACCATTTTTTTACAAATTTATTTAATTGAATCCGGGTCATGGTTTTGCAATATTTGGGTAACATATTGAATATTTTGGGGCCCAGAAACCTGAAATTTCTTTGCCCGAATTCAGAATTTGCGGTAGACCCCATGACCCATCCTCTAGCTCGACTTCTGGTAGTGTGAGAGAGTTCCTTTTGGGATTTGGTAGAATAATTTGCATTCATAAACATCATTATTCTAAAAATATAAAATTGTCTTATGCTTATATCTAAGATCTCAAATAACTTGATGCTGGGGTTGATTTTTGAGTGGATTCGAGAGGTTTTAATATTGATTTATTATAATTCTTTAGCCTTTGGTGTTTGAACACTTAAATATTTTTGTTTATGGTTTAAAAAAAATGCTAAAATAATTTACTCAAAGAAATGTATCATTGGCTATGGTAATGTTATTGTTCAAACTTGACCAATAAGAATAAACGTCAAATTACTTAACTAGCACCTCAAAAATTACAACAATAAAATTCAGCAGTCATTTAAAGTGGTTCAAATAACTTATTATGATGGTTACAAAGTAAATTGAGTCTTGCAAATACTGTCACAGATCACTTATATTGATTGGCACTTATGTAGCGATAGTAATACATAGATAAGTGTAATAAACTAATTAATAAACTGATTTATACACTAATCGGAAACAAGATAATGTGAGGTAAGCATAACACTCGCATTGTATTTCGTCTAACAATAAAAGTTGCGGAAATAATTATAACTTCCAATCTTCAAAACAAATTACCATTTGAACATTAGATAATTTTTTACATTTTACAGAATACGTGCAAATGATTTTATGTTTCAAATTTTATCAGTTACACCCTGGTGGCAGTTTTTGAAATACATTATAAAGGCCAGTATTTACACAATATAATCCACTAGTCACATAGTCATAAAAATGTTTGAAATTACTTTTATACTCCAATTATTGGTATGTTGCAGATCGTCTACATTGGGAAATGTAGCGTTAAATTTTAGAAATTAATTAGAAGTTCATGGAACAGATTTAATTTTTTTTTTTTACTTATTTAGGAAAAACAACAGTTGTTATTTAAAAATATTAAAAATTGTACATGGATGTTAAAGTTTTTCACGAATATAATTAGAGAACATGTTACACAGTTAAGAGAAAAAATAATATATTATATTAGACAAAAATAAGGTGAAGTGGTTTTCACGGCCTTCAGAATATGGATAGTGTTTTTCTGGGTTATTATGCCGTGTTTGTGTAGTGTTTTTCTGGTTATTATGCCGTGTTTGTATATGTTTTTCTGGTTTATTAAAACCTACGAACCTTGATTACGAACCTCTATGGGGAGGAGATCTACTTTTCTACACGACGCCTGGAGAATCTCCGGAAGAAGAAAGTGAACTTGCTAACTAGTTTAGCATTTTTGCTGAGGTGTAGAGACCGTTGGCAATACAAAGCCCACAAACACGGCATAATAACCCAGAAAAACACTATCCATATTCTGAAGGCCGTGAAAACCTACGAACCTTGATGACGATGTTCATGTTTAGAGGGTATTCGTTTCACAGCAGTATTTTTTTGTAAATCACATATTTTGTATTTGAATTATTTTAGAATTACAATACTTTTCACGTGGTGTAGTGGTTAGCGCGTTTGCCAACCACACAAGAGATCTTGGGTTTGATTTCCAACATGATTGACACGAAACATTTATTTAAAAAGGTGTTTTTATAGTGGAATATTTTATAGTTCCTGGATTTGCACCTGAAGCGTAAGACTGTTCATTTTACCTTCATGTTACGAAAATGGTCAAGATACGCTGCGATTGGTGTACCTATGCAGTGCCTTATGCACCATTCTGTGCGGAAAGACAATGATGTTAATGATGTTGATGATACTTTTTATTTCGGAAAGTTAAATACCTATTTATCAAAATCGTCTGGCTTAGAATATCCTCTTAAGGCTGTATGTAGTCTGATAAATAATAAGGAAATCGTTAGATTTTGGCATTTGAAAACGCTAGTATGTTAAAATCGTGCAATTAAAAAAAAAAATACACATTCTATGAAAACAATCTTAGGTAGGTATTTTTGCTAAAAAATTTCCCTTTTTCAGAAATTCCTTTTAAAAAAATTGCTTTCCCATTTTTTTTTGTTAGTTTTGTTAGTAAAAGTTGACGAAAATTATTTAGACCAAAAATTAATTATGAAAACAGTATTACTAACTTAAAATAAATGTGTATCAAAAACGTCAACTAAAAAATAGTGACATAATTAATGTATTTTATTTATTTATTTATTTATTTACTTAAGTTAGTTAATATTACATTGTATATTAACTAATATATTTACAATTATAACAAATACTTTTTAAATATTTCTTACATAACTACATTATTACAATAAACATATACTCTAAATTATTCAGAATCAGAATGTTATTTTTCGCTGTGTATTTTTTTATACATCGGCTTCTTTATGGCATTGTTAGGTTATAAATAAATCGTAAGTTCTTGGTTCTGAAACAGTGAATTTTCAAATTGTGACAAAATGTTTGTAGACGCATACTAATTCATTATTCACAAGCGAGGCGGCTAAGATAAAGCCCAGTAATAAATACAAAATGGAACATATACGAGCTAATTTTTTGATGCAGTAGAAAAAAGGAGAAATAGGCTTACCCTAAAATTAAAATATGTCAGGAACAAAACTAAAAGTAAAGTTTAACATTTGGGTGATTTGAAATAGATTCAGATCCAAATGGTTTCGCTTGAATTATTACCATTACCAACATTATTTCGTAAAAATTGTACATTAAACAAGCGCTTATCTGAAGGTATCTCCTCCATTGCTGGAGCGACGGGCTGTAGCGCCACTGATGATGATGATGGTATTTTAACCATTATAAAACAATAATCAATGCCGGCTGATTATTATTTGATAAAACAATTTTCCGCCATGTTTGCTCTAAAGTAGCCCCGCGGTGCGGCGTTTTTAAACAACCAAATCATATGATTTTTTCGTTTTATTTTTTACTGTCAAAAATCCATTTTATTTTGCTTGTTTTAATCAGTTCCTAATTAACATGTTGACTATGTAATATTTAAAATTTCCTTTTTCAGATGTCGATCAATCAATTCAAAGTCCACGGCCTCGTGGCCGATTTGATGCCAAATATAAATCTTATGAAGGCGTTTGGATTTTTTCTTTTCAACTACAATGCAGGTAAAACGTTTTATTTAAATTTATTTAATACATTTCGAAACACAAAAGAAGAACCATAACATGAACATAAAAATAAACAACGAATTTCTTAAAGAACTAGAACATATGACTTACCTAGGACTCACAATGGACATACAATTAAAATGGAAAAAACACATAGACGGACTCACTAAAGTAATGGCATCACTACATAGCCTTTTCTACAAAATTAAAGATTTTATACCAAGAAAGGAAAAAATTATGATGTACGAAGCCTATGTCAAAAGTAAATTGAGTTACATGATCGCCTTCTGGGGAACTGGTAACAAGACAGACATAACAAGAATACAAAGACAACAAAATAAAATTCTTAAACTAACATACAACCTACCCTACCTGACCTCTACGACTGAACTGTACAAAAAAACACATCAGCTTGACATAAACTACTTGACTAAAATTGAGACCTTAAAAATTGTGCACAAAATAACACTGGGAAACATACAAGACGACGACATAATATTAGTCAAAAATGCTGACATACACAAATATAACACCAGACAACAACAACACTATCATATTGAAAAAACAAAGACAAATACAGGACAGTCAAAAATACTACAAAATGGACTTAAACACTACAACGACTTACCTTACTACTTGAAAACTTTTACTGGAGACAAATTTAAAATCAATCTGAAAAAGCACATGATGACTGAACTAACTAGACTAGACGAGACATAAAATGACTAGACAATATTAAATTTCTAATGTAACTTCTAATGTAATGTAATTTCTAATGTAATTTCTAATGTAACTGTAATTGTAAATAAATAAAATAAAAAAATAGCTGTGTCGGTTTACACGGTCACTGTCAACTATATCAATAAGATAACATATGAGAATAATATGGGGTATCTCAAAGTAGAACTGTCTTTGTTCAGAGGCATTTTATAGTATTCGGTCCAAGGGTTTTTATCATGTTGAACCCTGGCATAAGGGGGCCAGTAAGTAATAATGTTTATAAGAAAATGTAGTTGGATAAGGAGTTGACTTGTCAATTATTTCTATGACTAAATGGTAAACTTTCTAATTTATATTCATGTTCCATTTTATTAATGGAATATTTTCTAATTTTGACTTTAGCCTCGATTTTTATGATTATCAATGTGCTCTCAAATTTATATTTTATTGAAATAAACGGCACTTGGTGCCTTTTACATACTAGTTGCATATACAATAAAATACATACATGTAAGTGGAGTTATTAGTAAAATATAGTACTTAAAACAAATTATTACTGAACAGTTATATACAAATTAAGGAGTCAAAATAAAGATTCACAGTTTAAAAATTATAATAACAGTTTTAAAAATACTTGGTTTTAGAAATATTTTAAACCTGTAAAAAAAGTAAGAAAGCATCACATATTGATTAAAAAAATTAAAACAATTTTAAATAACACTGAATAACACACTGATAAAAAAAAATTACACGTATTATTACTTAAAACTACTACTTAGGTAACTAGTATAAATATACAAAATACTGATAAAAAGAAAAATATTTTATTTTTCGATATTATAATTAGTATTTGAATTTTTAAAGTATCATTTAATGAAAAAAAAACAGGTGTAAAAAAGAAGGTTCTGCCTAAGCACAGGAATTTCCTAGCTAGTCGGGACCTGAAACAAAGAACCTTATTACGTTTTAGAGCTGTGAAATAAATCAAGAAGGAAGGAATCATGTGTTTGAAAAACCACATTGTAAAACGAGGCTCGCACAGAGACATGCATATTTTATGGGTCCAAAAATTTTTAATTCTTTTTTTACTGATAACTTTTTCATTGATTCCAAACTTTCAAAAAACTTGCACTATCCTGGATACAAACTAAAGATATGAACACTTTTTTTCTATAATTTATTTTGTTGCCCTTTAATAATAAGTAATATTTTTGTGTTTTTTTTTAATATTTTTTATTCCCTTTTTTAATTACTTTTAAAAAAATACCCTATTATCTTTTAGAGAATATTTTCTTTTTTCTTTCTTATGTAATACAAAAATGTTATAACTGTCCATTATTTATTATGGGAGCAAAAATTCATTAACATTTTCTTGTATACCCACGAACAGGCCATGCCTTTGTGGGATTTTTGTTTACTATTTTTCTATTAATATGTATTTCATTGATATGTAATTATGCTTAATTTTTTTAATATTCTGTTTTATGTTTAATGTAAAAAAACAAAAAAATTGAAATATTTTTTTAAAATTATTTTAAAAATTTACTTTGGTTAATCTCGTGTAAGCTGTATTCGTTACGACGTTTCGGCTACCATTGCAGGAGCCTTCAGGGTAAAATTTCCGCTATTGGTGCTAGGCAAACCCTCAAGTGATTAATAAGGCTCCATTACATCCGGTTAGACTCACTGTCTGGTGTGACCGGACCATATTTCTTCAAAAATGAACAACAACGTACCGTTACTGTGAATGGTGAGCGCTATTATGTCGTGTTGAATGATTTATTATTTCCTCAAATTGAAGAAATTAATGAGAACGATGTTAATTTTTAACAAGACGACACACTTTTCCATACAATAATTTGACAAACAGCTTACGATGGGGGTTATTGCCTGAAAAAAATTATGAATGAATTATTTCACGAAATGATCCTTAAAATTGATCACCAAGATCTTGTGATTTAACATCACTAGACTATTTTCTGTTGAGCAATATTAAATCACAGGTTTACGCCAACAAACTCGGTACTCTTGATTAGCTCGAAGCCAATATTCGCCGCTCCATAGTCGCCATACCATCCGAAATGCCGAACAGTCATCGAAAATTGGCATCATCATTGCAAGAGTGCTGTGAGTGAAAATCAGTTCTCGAGAAGCTGTGGTGGTCATTTAAACGATATTTTGTTCAAATCATAAATGGCATACACCCACCATCGAATTTATTGTGTTTTATTACAATTTTAAACCCTATCGTTCTTATCGTTAAACCCTATATTATTGTATCAGTTTTCACTATTTATCGGCCTCATGGTGTAATGGTCAGCGCGTTTGCCTACCAGACAGAAGTCTTAGGTTCGATTCCCAAAAGGCTTGGTATAAAAGAAGTGCGGAAAGGGTATGATGATAATTTCGTGATTTGATCAAAATAAAAAATGATGGGTTTTACCGGATTAGTAAACAGTACCCTCCATTGCGATTGTTCTCCATTTGCTAACTAATGTGTTCGTATTTTTGCCGTAGAAAATGGCGCTATTCAAGTTTTACTGCGCAAGGTGTACGCAAGTTTTCATATAATTTTGGTAGTCATACAGTTTGGGGGACTTGTGGCCAATATGGCCATGTTTGCCGAAGACGTAAATGAGTTAACAGCGAACACTATAACAGTTTTGTTCTTTACTCACTCAATCGTCAAATTCGCCTTCTTCGCGTTTACCAGCAAAATATTCTACAGGTAAGTGTAATTTCTTATTAAATTTTCTTCCAAACTATTCAATATCATTTTGGCAAAAGTCTAAAACAACTCTTATAAAAACATTCTGCAAACGTGGGTAGTTATTTATCTTAGGTAGGGTAGGCCCGCGGCGTAAATAATGTATGAAAATTATTTAAATATTTTTCTGCCTAATTCTCTCAATAATAATTCACATTTTTCTTGGCCGTTCCCTCATACACACAGCAAACATTACACTTGATCGCTTTACAGTTTTATAATCTTTAAAATATTGGTAAGGTAGCACGTGCAGTTTTTTCTATTTGGGCGCAAATTTCCAGCCACAATCACAAACACCGGATTTCGTGTTTTACATTTTACATACATTCTCCCTCCCAACTCCAATATATACTTAGTGTCTCGAGCATTTTTTTTTGTATTTTCTCTAATGTTTGACTATCAGACTATTGACCATTGATTGAGAAAGAAGATGCTGAACACTCAGTGGAAAAGATAAGCCCAAAAAGCAAATGACTATAAAAAATTCGTCATTAGGTAACAATCTGCAGTTAAATAGAAAGTGATCAGCAGTCTTCAAAAACAAGCATATACATATGTAGGGTTCATAGTCCATAATCGATGACACACACGTGCTA